>NC_133390.1:110161082-110298582 GCF_047511655.1 Castor canadensis | reverse complement strand
ACAGTTCCACATTGTGGTAATTATAGACAGGTATTACTCAGCTTTTTGGGAGAGCTCTTTTATGCCTTAGCAAAATAAATATTTTGAATATAATAAAAAAATTTAAATTGTTTACAACACAGTAGCCCAGGCTCAGTTTCTTCAGTTGGTTTACTTAAAGTTAATTGTGTTATTTCATTTTTCCCAGGTCTCAGTAAAAACATTGGTTCTTGTGTGTTACATTTTGAAGCTTTGTTTGTAATCAACTACTAACTAGAAGTAGTCAATGTTAAGTTTGTTAGCTCCGTCTCCATAACCATATATTCAAATTTATTTTGAAGAAGTGCAGAATTTGATAAATTTAGAGAGGCATTTAAAATATGTGTTAAAATAGTACAAATCATTACTCATTTATGTATACCAAGTTTCCATTAAATAATGTCATGTAAAAATTATATATAAAGTGGTTTACGTCAAAAATGATAAATTCTCTTAAGAAGTAATTGTAATTATGGACAAATATTGTCCATAAGTTGTTGCCACAGTACTTATCTTATATGGCAAAGTTTACTCTGAATTTTCTCTTAAGACCTACTTTCAATACTGATGCAATATGTTATTCATTTCTTCCTTCATTCACTCAATCTACCTTGATTATGATTTATAAAATGTTTTGCTAGTTTACTTCCCTAGTTTATCAGTTTCTATTTAAGTAATACATATTTCTAAATGAAATTCTGTAATAATGAAAGTGGTACTTTTTAAAATAAAAGTGCTTGTCCTTATCCAAGTCATTGATAGGTTTTCACCATCATCATCATCATCATCACTATTATTATTTAGAGGCAGTAATCAGCATAGCGCTAGAATTACTTGAAGACTTGTGTTTTAATCCAGTTCGGAACATATATACTTACTAAGTGTATACCCTCATAACAGTTTCTTAACTCTATTTCCAGTGTGGCATTGGGACTATTTTGACTTTTGACTTGTTTTTATATGAAATCCAAATAACTTCACATGTCTGCCTATTATCATTTACCTTCTCACTTTTGTGAGTTTTTTCCTAGGAACATCTTTTTAAGCATTATTTTTGTTCTTAAAAGCTTTACTTATTAATTAAATTTTTATATGACTACACACTGCCTATTTCTCTTCAAATTCCATCTTAACTTGTCTACAAAGTCTTCCTTATAGTTCCTGTCAAAAGTAATCTTTCAACTGAACGTCTCTACCAGTTTATAATGCTTCCCTAATATTACTACTCAGAACATTATAGCATTATTATTTTATGCATTACTTAACTTCCATATTAATAATAAATTCATTCACAAATTCTTTCAGTTTAGATCCATTTTTGTATTTCTTCTGTAGTGCCCTAACACACACCACACATGTTATACAACTTGTGTGCTAATTTTTAAAAAATCTGTTGGGTGAATTTTTTTAAAAGCCCAAAATAGCTTATAGTTTTAACATTTATTCTGAATAGAAGTATAGTCTTATTTTAAAATTTTATATTTTATATTTTTATATTATCTTTTTTACGTAGGTGTATTAAAATAATTTTTTTGAGACACAGTCTCACTATGTAGCCCAAGCTGACCTCAAACAGGAGACAATCCCACTGCCTCCACTTGTGGAGTGCTGGGATTATAGCTCTGTTCCAATATGCCCGGCTCTAAAATAAGTTTTTTTTTTTTTTTCTGTAGTCTGCTCAGTTTTCCCCTTTAAATTCAGTTTTTTCTCCTTGATATTCCAGGGAAGGTGACATAGAGGAACTTATTGGAAAACCTGGGTATGTTTTCTAAAATATAGCCCTTTACAAGTTCTACCCACTCTCTCTATACACATTGTAAGTATATAGTTTCATTTATGCAGGTTAGCAGGTTCTGGAATTCTAATGTACACCATAGTGACTGTGTTGATGATACTCCATTATATACCTGAAAATTGCTAAGAGAGTAGGTCTTAAATGTTCTTGCCACATTACACACACACACACACACACACACACACACACACACAGAAAAGTGTGTGAGGTGATGGATATATTCATTGTCTTGATTGTAGTAATTATTTCATAATGCATACCTATGTTAAATCATCACATGGCATACCTTCAATATACACAATTTTTGTCAATTATACCTCAATAAAGATGGAAAAAAGTGAAATATGAAGAGATGGGATATAGTCTTTTATTATAAGATAGCTAACTTCAGAGTTGACCAACCACTATATTTTAAGATAGGCTTGGAGGAAAAAAGATTAAACCATGTGAGAAAAATTATATTGGTGAAAGAAAGAAAAGCAAAGAAATTCTGGTAAGATTCAGAAGCTAAGAGATTAAATTTCTTGCTTTTATAAAGTGTTATGTCTGAAGTTGTCTCTGAAGGAGAAAACTGACATGACCAAAAAGCATATAATATGCTGGAACATAGCTTCTCACTTGACCTGTGAAACGGGCTCATTCCTGCCCTGGTGAGAAAAGCTAAAGTACTTAATGAATAGGAATGAGCGCCTGTGGATATTACCAAATGAGGCCTAAAGTGGTGTTTGATCCTGATGGAAAGCACTCAGCCAAGCAGGGTGAGTAGATGCTGGAATTCAGAAATAGGTTTCTTCAACAGATGTTTGTTGGACATTGGCTGTGTACTATTCTAGGTGCTAGGTGAGGGAAGCTGAACCAGATTGGGAGAGATGACCCTGTTTTCATGGATTGTAATAGAATAGAAGAGACAGCTATTAAATATATACATAATAAATGTATGTTATGGTCATTCTTATAAATTATGATAAGGTTTTAGGAGAAAAAGTACAGGATGCTATGAAAGAATAAAGATTGAATAATAAGCAGGACAGTAACTAATACTTTATGTAATAGCAATTAAAAAATGATAGATCAGTAAAGAGTTGTTAGTGTTATTTCAAAAGGACCTAAGCAATCTATTGTCCTGATGCTAGCCTGATTTCTTACCCCTCATCTCACATATCCATTTAAGTACCTTACCCTACTAACACTTAACCTCTAACTTTTTGTCTACCTTTGCCGCTGTTCTGGTTAAAGCTGTATTGCTCACTTCCTGGACTACTCAGACAGCCTTTGTATTAGTTTCCTACCTCCAGTTTTCACCCATTTAAATTCATGGTCACTAGCACCTGTATTGATCTTTCCAAAATATAAATTTGATAATGCCTCTCCCTTTTGCACCTTTAATAGAACCCTATCATATGAAGGATAAAGCCCAAATTTCTTAAAGATAGCAAACCTTCTGAGTACTGTAGCTCTCTCCTTTCAGGTCTGTTTCTTGCCATGTTCTGAGCAGTACTTTCCACATTGTACTTTTACAATATTTCTTGTCCTTGTTAATTCTTTTCCATTTATTCAAAATATGAAATAGCAGCAACCCTCTGCTCATCCTGAGTTTAGGCATCATCTACTTTGCAAAGCTTTCACTGTTCCATCTCATCCTCAGAATGAGCCTTAGCACCTCTCTGTGTATATCTGCATTAATAAGTTTGTCACATTATATAATTATCAGAAACCAGAAAATATCTTTTTCACTTTTATATTCCTACTGTCTAATGATAGTAAGTACCACTCAAATGATTTTGGGTAAAAAGGTAAATGATTTGCTTTGAATTGGTCTCTCATATTCTGTAACTATTAAGTATAAATTTTTAAATATTTAATATATTTCTGTATATTGTCCCTCATCATGAAAAACTCAGATTCACTGATTTGAGCACATATTTGGTCTTAATAATTTGTGCCTGTCATGAGATGCAGTTTTTGCTACCTAGTGGGAACAGTGCCATCTATTGGCAGTTATCCAAATTGTATCCAGGATTCAGTATAGAGCATTAATGAATCTGTTTTAGAAAGGCACACCTATAAATTTTTTTTATCACTGATTTACATGAAAAACTATCACATCCATGGCAAAAACAAATGAAGTGATTTAATCAAGCATCCCTGCAAAGCAGAATGAAGTTATGTCTTGACATAGTAACAGAAAATATGTACCATCAGTGTTTGGTTTTACTTTATCCTAGCTCATTCCTAAAGAAATTAGGATGGCTATTACTGTGTTATAGAAAAAAGAAATAAGATAAAATATAAATGAGCATTTACTCCTATCCTTGTTTAGAAACAGTTGATAATTTATAATTTAGGTAGCATTTTATTTCCAAATACTTTCAAAGTTTTCAAGGAACTATAAAGGTGTGAGGATAAAAAGTCCTAAATCAAAAATACCTCTGAACTGATGACAGTTGTCTTTTAATGAGAATCCACAGCCAGGCACACAGAGTAGTGATTCTGGTTGGTTTTTCTTTTTTTGAGTAACCTGTGCCATGTTAATAGGCATGAATAGTTGCTACAATTGTTTTGTTTTTTTTTTTCCTACACTTGTTTTGTAATAAAGAATATTTGAAATGAGGGTAGGCCACCAAAATATTAGTTAACTTTGCTATGTTTCCGTATTGTCACTGCTCTTACGAGTTTCAGAGATGACAGGTTTTCTGTTGTAGTAAAACAAGCATACTTAATATCTACAGGATGGCAGAGGTACAATACGAAATAGAGTTCCTTGTGATTTACTCATAGGTGGACTTTATTTAAAGGAGAAATAATCTTGGTTCCATGTCAGCACTTTGTACACCCTGATACCATATAATAATACTATTTAATGTATATCTGTGAAACTAGATATAAACTCCTACAGTTCCAGTGCCTATACAACTGTAAAACCATCATAAAAATAATAATGAAATTGTAGTAATAACCATGTTAAGTAACATACAAGTCTTGCTATGTGCTAGGCAATTTGGATGGATAATGGGGCATACACGTGCACACACCCACCCATCTAATTTTTACAACAACTCTGTGAGGTTCTCACAATAAAACCTGCAATAATGCACCTCATAAGAAGGAAAATTCAGGCATAAACCCCAGGAATTATGACACTAATGCTCATTCTCTTTTTTTTTTGGATTCCAATTACAAAATTCTGCAAGGACTTTCAGTACTGTTACTATCTTGATTTATAGATAAGGAACCTGAGGCACAGATAGACTGAATATCCCTCATCTCATAAATGTCTACTCCAAATTTAATTCAATCAGTCTAGGCCCCAGAGCCCATACTTTTAGTACTGTTATCTTTCAAACAAATCTACCATCTAAATTTACAAATTAAAACAAAAGTACAGATTAAATGAAAATAGCATTTAATCACTATAATGTAAATTAGGAATCTTAATAATAGAGATACTGTTTTACTCAGACCGTATTTCAGGTGTTTGGCTTAATACTAGACAGATTTTGGGGTTGTTTTATGTTTCATATTTTGCCTGAATGATTTTGAAATTTATATCTATTTACTATATAAGCTCCAGAAATTAAAGAACAATTATTTTGTGGAAATATCTGAGTTGCTAATTTTAGCTGTAATACTAACCATTTTGTCCTTTTCACTGCCAGAAAATTAAGCACAATTGTAGCAGCAGTGGATGCAGGGCCACTGTCATTTCATGTTTGCACAACCTCCTTTACAGCAGTTAGGATGCTTTCCCACACATTAAAAGCAAACCTCAGCATTTGAGGAGTTCGTGTTGCACCAAGCCTGATTATGACCATAATTATGGCACTAAAATTGCATTGAATTGTTTGATAATAATCTGAGTGTTTATTGGCTTATATTAGTATTCAGTGTTTGGGATGGCCCCAAAAATGTGTTTGTAAAAATTCTCAGAAAACTTGTGAATCCGCCTAGAACATATCAAGGACTTACAGTCTTTGGACTGAGAACTACTGTAGTAGATTTTATAATAGAGTTATCATTCAGCTGAGTTATCTTTTCACAGTCTCCTGCAAACATGTAGAGCCACAGGTTACACTTGAACATTTTGAGTGTACCAGAGTATCTCTAGATTCCAGACTTTTTTCCTGCTGAGTAGTTTGGACCATGTTAAAATAGAACTAAACTTCCTTATTGCTTTTCGACTTTAGCTGTCCCAGTTCAGGCGAATGTCAGTGTCTTCCAAGTTCTGGGGCAGTTTCAAAGAGGCTTGCCTTCATATGTGTTCTAAACCACAAGTTTTGTTAGTTGTTTGTGTGTGTGTGTTTGTGTGTGTGTGTGTGTGTGTGTGTTTAAGCCCTCATTTTAAATATCCCTTTGCCCTGTGCTACTGCTGATTCTATCAGGTGCTTCAAATGTGCAAGGCAGTTCCCTGTTTGCTGGACCTCTGTTAGAGCTTGGAGAGATTCTCTCTCTCTCTCTCTCTCTCTCTCTCTCTCTCTCTCTCTCTCTCTCTCTCTCTCTCTCTCTCTCCTCTCCCCTCTCCCTCCCCTTTCTCTCCCCTTTCTCTCCCCTTTCTCTCCCCTTTCTCTCCCCTCTCTCTCCCCTCTCCCCTCTCTGCAGTACATTCTCTTCAGGGGAGAGGGAATATCTAAGCACAAATGCTTCATCCTCCCAAGTGTCTTTTAATAAGATTATATTGCAACTAACTTTAAGTTTTTATTTCTACCCCTCTCTTCCTAGAATGCCTTACTACCCTGAGGTGTGGAGGAAAGGGTGGGGTAGGAGCCTGGATCAGAGAAAAATTGGAGTGGTGGATACATATTCTAAGTTTGAAATCATGTATTTGACAACTAAACATTGTTACAAGGCTTTACCTACTTAACTTGATATTCCCTGAGGAGTGCCTTCTCCAGTTGTTGCTTCTGGGTCCCACACTGGATTTCTGATGGATTCACTCTAGGGTTAATTATGCAGGCCCTGAAATGTGAATATAACAGTTTAAGCTGCCTGTATAATGTGGGTTGGTGAGAGGAATACTGAGTACACCAAAACCTTCCATTTCGTGGTATAATTTTAATCAGGATAGTAGTATCCTACTCTACCTAATCATTAAAAAATATTCTACCTCAAGATTTTTCTCTATGCAGTTAGACTTTTGTTGCATGATTATTATTAGTAATTCAAATTTTGAAACAAATAAAATAAAATGGTTTTACCATTTTATGCACTACCAGGATGCATATATGTATTGCTTTAAGGTCCTTTTCCCTCAGGATTAGGACCTCTTGTATGTTCAGGATGGGACAGAATAAGTGAAATACTGCTTATCATGTTGAGGTGCCTTATATATGTTTAATCCATGACCATCATATGTTGTTAAGTTTATACTTTCAAAAGACTACTGTTATATCAAAAATTTTAACACTCAAGACCTATCTGGGAAGATTTTAGAAGTGACCACAAATGGCATTGCTATAGAAATAATGATTTCTTCCTCTTGTTTGGAAAGGAAACCAAGTCAAAGATTTGTCTAGGTTTGCATAAATCTTCCTTGATACAATCAACTAGGGGTCCACAAGGTATTGCTAACTCAGGGAATAAGACTTATTTATCATAAGAAATCGGGTAAATGAGATGTTATTTTTACTTTGGCCAGTGAGGACAGAAAAGATACTGGAGATAGAGAACTATAATACTTCACTAATAATCCAAACAAAAGAAATGAGATAGAGCTAGTAACTTATTGCTTAAGAACTATAAGCATTTTCTTACCTGAGTTGTCGTGTATGAAATATTTTTAATTCAACTTTCTCTGATACTGTTACTTATTCACATGTTCTACAAAAGAAGATTCATTCATTTATTCAACAAATTGTTTATTAAGACTCTTGTATGGTCAAGGAACTGATATACTGAGATTACAAACCATCTAGGCCTCAGGATTCCACTACCATTAAGAGCAATAATTCCCAACTAGCTGATCATCACAATTACCTGAGATATATTTTTAAAATCACAAGTTCAAAAAGATACAATGGGCACTTTGGCACATGCATGTAATCTCAACTAGTAGAGGGGCTGAGGCAGGAAGATTACTTGAGTCCAATTGATCAAGAAGCTAGCCTGGCAACATAGCAAAAACCCATCTCAAAAAACCAAAACAACTGAATCGCTACTCCTGATACCTTGTATCAGGAGTAGAAGTTTCCCAGCTCATTTAATCATCTTGCTTGCACTTTTTCCTGACTCCATACCCATCCTCAACCTCTCTTCTTTGTTTTTAGGTACTATTTTCTTATTGCTATGCATATATCTGTTCTCTCTTTTTGTTATTCTACTACCTTCTTAAAGTTTCTTTTCCTTCTTCTTCTTCTTTACCATTTCCCTCTGTCTTCCTTTTCCTTCTTTCTTTTGCCTCTTCTTCCTTGCCCAAATCTCTTTCAATCCTGCCTTTTTCTTTTCTTTCTGTAACTAGAATATGGGTTTGATGTGTATTTTTAAAATTTATGGTATAATTTTCACTGTTTTAATTATTGCAATATTTCATTTAAAATAATTATGATGACTTTGTATGAAGTTTAGAAACTCAGGGAAAAAAAGAATCAGTTTTACTGCTACATTTTCATTCAGGGCTGTTACCATTTTGGCATGCTTCTTTCTAGTCTTATGTAATGCACTGCAGATTTATATTATTGTATATGCGTGATTGTGACTGTAGAAAGTTGTAGAAGCATTATAGACAACTTATTTTTAGAAGTCACTCCAGAGATTATAATATGCACCTTTAATTTATCACAGTGTATTTCAAATTAATACTATAACTTACAATGAAAGGTAGGTACTTGTACTTTTGTCTCTGTTCCCTTCTTTATACTATCACTGTCATGAATATTACATCTGTATATATTGTAAACTCAGTAATACAGTGTTAGAAATTTTGCTTTTAGCAGCTATATGACATTTAAAGAAATTAGAAGAAAATAAAAGTTGCATACACATGATGTTTTATTTTTACTCACATGTTGCGATTCACAGCACTCTTCTTGTTTTCCTGTGGTTACAAGTTACCCTTTGGTGTCATTTCCTTTTAGCCTGAAGGGCTTCAGTAGTTCTTTTAGTGCAGGTCCCCTAACAGTATGTTATTTAAGATTTAAGCTTTTGTTTATCTGTGCATGATTTTACTTTGTCTTTATTTTTGTTGAATATAGAATTATTTCTTGACAGGGATTTCCCCACCAGCAGCTTAAATATACCATTGCAGTCACTTTCTTATCTGCATTATTTCTAATGAGAAGTCAACATTAATCATAGTTTTCACTTGTACGTATCATATTTTTCCTTTGCTGCTTTAAAATTTTTCTTATTGCCTTTGTCTATAAGGAGTTTGGCTGTGAATCATATGAGTTTGGTCCCTTTTGCATTTGTCCTCTTGGAGTTCATTGAGCTTCAGTGATTTGTAAGTTAAATTTTTCACCAAATTGAGTACTTTTGATCATTACTTCTTCAGATATTTTATCTAATACTTCCTCTCGCTTTTTTTTTCTCCTTCTAGGATTTCAATTATATATGTGTTAGGGTGTTTGATAATTATTTATCTGTTAGGGTGCCACAGATCGAAAAGTCTCTTTTCATTTTCCTCCAATGCTGTTTGGAATAATTTTTATCCATCTGTTTTTGTGGACATAGATTCTTTCTTTTGATATTTCAGATCTGTTAATGAGTCCGTCTTGTGAATTTATATTATTTTCATTTTAATTATATTAGTTGTCAATTGTAAAATTTCTGTTACTGGTGTTCCAGATGTCTCCCTAGATGCTAGAAACAGCATCTAAGGTTATCATACTGCTCCAGGTGCAGCAAAAGAACCATGCAGCAAAAGTCCCTCAAAGAGTAAAAAGATAGTAATGAGAACATCTTGAGGCATGAGGAAGACAAATTGGATAAACCCAATCACCTGAACAGGGACAGTATACCTCAAAGCAGTGAGGCACGGGGTTGGATAAGGACCAAGCATGCATGGAAGCTGTCTGGGATCAGTGTTTTGTCCAATAGTGTGGGGTTACTAAGTAGCTCAAAACTAAGGTCCTCAACTCGTAGCGCCCCCCCCCCCACCAAATGGTTTGGCAACTGCACTATGGCTGCCATGGTGTAGCAAGTCATCTACCTGCTCATTTGATCCTTTTTGCCCTTTGCTGTTTAACCTTGATGTGAGGAGTGAGCTCCATAGGGAAGATACAGGACCATTTTCTTAACCATCACACCCAGGTGTGAAGCATCTTGTTAATAATTGGCTCAGGGGCCTGTCCATTGTTGGTCAAACTGTGGACCATCAGGAGCTTTATTATTTTGCCCCTTGGTGCATTTCCTCATTCTTGCCTACACTAACATTTCCATTTGGTCCTTTATTTCAAAGCTCTCCTTTGAGATCCCCCATTTGTTCAATTAGACTTAGTTTATTTTCCTTTAATTCTTTGAACATTTTTGTAATAGCTTCTTTGGAGTCTTTGCTAAATCAGACATCTGGGTCAATTTGGAGTTACTCTCTATTAATTTTTTTTTCTTTAGCATTGGCTCTTAGTTGCTTTCTTTCCTTTTTTTTTTTTCACCCCCTAACACCTAGTAATTTTTGGTTGAAAATTGAACTTGCAGATAATTATGTTGTTATGACGAGATTAGGTTTTGTGCTATGGAGGGTTTTGCAGTATTAACTGCTGATGTCTCAACTTAAGTTTCTGTGTGTTTGTTGATCTTGTCTATTTTATAAGCATGTCTCCTTAGGGCATCGTCTTGTGCCTGTACACTTTTATGGTCAGTAAATTATTTGAACAAAGGCTACGGTCAAATACTTTAGGACATCAAGGCTTTCCACTGAAGCCAGGATGTATGTGGATGAGGAATATATTCAGTATGGACCATTAAATACACAAGTCTCTAGGCTTTTAATTTTTTACCTAGTTCTTTTAGATCTTCTATACAAATATAATCTAGTACACAGTGGAGTGTGTAGAGAGTTTATAGTCATGATCTCCTCTGGCTCTCTCACTTCCCAAATCTGTCCATTAAGTATATTGTTGTTTTGCCATTGCCTTTGATCCAAGCCTATCATTTCTGGGGATAAAGCTATAGGAGTTTGTGTGTGTGTGTGTGTGTGTACGTGTGTGTGTGTGTGTGTGTGTGTGTGTGTGTGAATTCTTAATCCATTGTTAGAAATTTACTAGTTAACCAGTAGCCTTTCTAGATGACACCATAACAAACATCACTGCATATAGATCTTTGTATCTTAAATCATTAGTTTAGGCTAGATTCTTCAAATGAATATCTATGTTAAAAGATAATGAAGTTTTAAAAGGTTTTTATGTATAGTACCCTGTTGTTTTCTGGCTGGTAGGCAATTTTGCATACTTTAAAATTTTAACGTGGTCATTATCTTGAATAGATATTATTGTATCTCATTAATAGGTATCACTATATCTCATTAAGTAGAGTTGATATTGGGGATAGGCAGGCTTTAGGGAACCTGATGGCTGAGAGCTGTGCTTGGATGTTGAGAAGGAATTGCATCCTGGATTGCTATTGTTAATGACTTATGACATCCAGCAGGTTCTTACCAACCCATTGTCCCTGGGGCCTGGAGAAAACATCCTCCCCATTCTGGCCATCCAAGGCTAAAAACTCCCTTTTTCTGACATGTGCAAGGAGTAGATGACACACAGCCCATTCTCTGAAATTTATGTTTTGTTTTTTTTTATTATTTTATTATTCATATGTGCATACAAGGTTTGGGTCATTTCTCCCTCCTGCCCCCACCCCCTCCCTTACCACCCACTCTGCCCCCTCCCTCTCCCCCCCCAATACCCAGCAGAAACTATTTTGCCCTTATTTCTAATTTTGTTGAAGAGAGAGTATAAGCCATAATAGGAAGGAACAAGGGTTTTTGCTGGTTGATATAAGGATAGCTATACAGGGAGTTGACTCACATTAATTTCCTGTGTGTGTGTGTTTACCTTCTAGGTTAATTCTTTTTGATCTCACTTTTTCTCTAGCCCCTGGTCCCCTTTTCCTATTGGCCTCAGTTGCTTTTAAGGTATCTGCTTTAGTTTCTCTGTGTTAAGGGCAACAAATGCTAGCTAGTTTTTTAGGTGTCTTACCTATCCTCACCCCTCCCTTGTGTGCTCTCGCTTTTATCATGTGCTCAAAGTCCAATCCCCTTGTTGTGTTTGCCCTTGATCTAATGTCCACGTATGAGGGAGAACATACGATTTTTGGTCTTTGGGGCCAGGCTAACCTCACTCAGAATGATGTTGTCTAATTCCATCCATTTACCAGCGCCATTCTCTGAAATTTAATGACATATAACTCAGCTTTTCAGGGCTGACTCCTCCCATGTCTACCTACCCCAATAAAAATTTGAGGACTTGGAACCTCAAGCACAGCTCTTCTCCTTGAGCCTGCCCATCCTCCCATCTGGAGGACACACTTTTACTTTGTTTTGTACTTATAAAACTACTCCTGCTTAAGTGTCCTCTAACCATCCTTGAATTCTTTCTCTGATAAGGCCAGGATCTTTCCACTCCCTCACCTACCCCACCTACCCCAACCTGTGGAGATTTACTCCTCTCTCCTTATTTGGAAAGACCAAATAATTACCCATTAACTTACCTTTTGTATCTTAAATTGTAATTACTGAATTAACATGTTAATAATTTTAGCTCTTGGTGTATATTCTCTCTCTTCTGCCTTCTTCTTGCTTGTACGAAGATAGTTTTGCTGTTCAAAGTCATTTGAAAGCTTTATCCTAGCCAGCCCTAACTGAAAAGTAATATTCTATAACTCTTAGACTCTAATGTAAGACCAAAGTGGTGAAAATATGTAAAAACATCCCTTTAGAAAACCAAGAGGCAACAAAGTTTGCATAATATCTGCATCCCTGTTTCATTTTGTCATAAAATAGTTTGGGTTAAAAAATAAGATGAAAAGAAACTAGTAGGTAGAAGATGAAGAGATCTAAAAAGTTTATTTTATAAAGGAGAGTATTTTTTGATAAGAAAGGATTTTGAATGTAAATAAGGCTTTGTCCTAAAAACAAAAGATTTTACCAAAAAGTAAACAGGCAAATTTGGACAAAACCAGAAAGCAAAAAGCATGTTGCAGAAGGGTTTTGTTAAGGTTTATGTCAGGGGTTTTGGAGTCATGAGTTGGAAGAAAAAGTTACCAAGACAAGGGAGTAGGGGAAGCAGAGGTTTATTAGGACACTGTTAAGAGAAACAACTGGCAGACAAGCACAAGGGAATGCTATACTGATATGAAGGTTACTGCAATCTTTTTTGGAGTTACTTGGGGTTTTGCTGGTTGTTTGTTTTTTTCTTGTGAGCCTTGTTGGTAGGTTGTTTCTCCCTCGGAACATAGTTTGACTCTAACTGAACATTTCACATGCTCAGGCTTTACTTCCTCATTCCAGCATTTCATTCACAGGCCCTTACTTCCTCATCTTGTTGGGCTAGTCATATTTTGTTCCTCCATGCTTCCTTAAGGGACAACTTTCCTGCGTTATTGATGCTGAAATACAGTTGATAGAATATGGTATAACAGGAGAAAACATTAAAAAAATTATAGGTAAGAGGACATTTGCTAGATAAAGATGTTTTTACATGATAAAAATAAGGTTTTGCCTTTAAGTAAAATGGAAGCAACAGGTAAGGACAAAACTAGGAGGACAAAAACATGCCACAAAAGGAGTGTTGTAGAGTGTATAATGACATATAATTGGCAAAGAGCATAATTCTCTGTTGATAAATTTATAAAAGGGTCTCTAAAAGCTTCACCTTAAGTCCGAGTAAAGTTGGACCCAAAGTGCCTTGTTCATCTCCTCTCTGAGAAGACCTGCTTTCCTCTGTGAAAGTGTATTCTTCTCTTAAATTGCTTTTCTACATTTCCCATCTTGCTTGAAATCTCTCACAGGAATCTCCTGGTAACAGAGTTACCTAAGTAATTCTCTGTTGTTGGAAATTTAGGTCACTTCCTGGCGTTCACTCCTCTATAAAGAATGTTTCCAAAATATCTGAATAATCAGAGCTCATTCGTATTTTAAATATCTTCTTCCAGGTCCCCAAATTGGTATTGTTTTCTCAAAAAGAGTAAGTGCTTTTGGGAATTCTTTCATATTTTTTACATTATAAAATAGTGAAGTATGAGGATTTTTACATTTTACACTTTTTCTCATTTGCATATTTTGACAGTGATGACAAAATTCTACTCGAGAGTTTGACTAGTTGTCTTTTTCCTGTGTGAGTTTTTATATACTCTTGTTCTCTTATCTTTTGAGAATTACTGATTTTGTTATCAATTTATAGGAACCTTTTTTGGAATGGTTATTAACTTTGGGCTGAATTGGTTGCTAATAATCTTACTATCACTGTGTTGGCATTTTGTTTTAGGTCTGGGTTGCTGGATAGTGGTAGTTTTTATGTAAGATTGAATGTTTTTATGTAGCCAAATATGTTAGTCATTTTCTTCTGTGATTTATTCTGTTGTCTTTTAGCCTAAAAAGTCAGCCCTTCCCCTTTGTTAGTTTGAATCAAATGAAATTGATACCTTGATAGTTAAAAATGATTGAATTAAAGCATTTCATATGATTTAACCTGAAAGTTTTCTTGAGGTGTGTTCATTTTCCTAACCGGACTATTTTATTCCTGATGGTCTAACAAATAAAGAACAAAATATATGCAGAAAACAATCTTGAATAAAGTTACATGTGAAAAATTAGCTGCCATTTCATTATAGTGGTCTGTTTTGTAATAAATAAATAAAGTGGGGGTTAATTATATGGTGAAGAATTTGGAGTTACCATAACAATGTATTATTTAATTGCCCTTGTATAATAGATATTTTTGTAATGAAGCAGTACTTTTGATTATGTGATTTTATTAACATGATAGTTTTCATGAATGAAAATAAGAATTATTTTTTTAATTTTGCAAGGTGAGCTCACAAGGGTACTAGCAAGAGAAAGGTATCTGATTATAGAATGAAAGCTCAAAAAGTAATGTATTCATTATATTTATGTATATTATTTTATACATTAGAACTCTAAAAGAAATATACCAGCATAGCTTAGGAATCAAGTTTCTGACAGTACATTTTTGTTTTTATTTTTAGTATTAAAATTACAAAAATTACTAGCATATAATAGTTGTACAGAAGATACATTGTGATATTTACATCTGTTTACAATATATCTTAGTTAGGTTTACCCCTTCCATCAGTCTCCCTCCTCCTTCCCCCCTTCTTAGAACAATTTCAACAGATTTCATTCTTCTATTTTTATATATGAATACAAAATACACTGACCATATTCACCTCATTCACACTTTCTTTATGTTCTCTTCCTTCTTTCTCACTGGTACCTGCCCATGGAAAAAACCTGTTTTACACTCCTGTCCTTCATTTTTTTAAAGGTGTGTATTGACAGCCCAAGAGGTTTCACCTTTGCATTTCAGATATATATAGTGCCTTAATCAGATTAACCACCCCATTACTTATTCTTTCTCTACACTCTGCTCCCTAATATTTCAACAACTTATGGTAAATTATGTTACATTATATTATATTCATATATAGATGGGATGTTTCAATATTTTTCATTCTTTTCCTCTTGCTACCTCCTGTAGTCCCCTCAGTCTCTCTCTGTCTCATATATATATGATCATATGTGTATTTATGTATACAAACTTTTTAATAATGAATAAGAACACCCATAGTTTTGTACTTTGTTTTAGCAGAAATCATTAATTATGATGAATTGTGACATATGCTAATAACTAAAACACCAGTATTTTATCATCTGTATCATTTTCACTTTTTTACTAAGCTTTAAAATTTTAATAGTCTTAAAACCTTTATTCTTTTCCTTTTTAAAGCTTTTTCTGTTTGTCATAATACCCATTTCCCTGGTCTGCCTGGTCATCCCATTTTGATAACAGATAGGATTAAGGATAAAAAAGGAAAAGAAAAATTGTTCCCATTTGCAGTATTTTTTAGGCCTTTCAATATGCATTACATTTTTAAATTGTGGGTTTACTTTTTTTCCTCTCATTTTTGAAAATCTGATCATTTTATATATGTAGTTTTATAGTCATCTAAAAGTGTAGTGTTAGTGTTTCTGTTTTATAGCACTTAAAAATTTGACATCCATGGTACTTCGTCATGAGATTATACTTTATTTAACCCTTCTCCTTTTTGGGAATGCTTTTCTATTTTGAGAAACATTGTGATGAGCATGCTAGCATAGTCAAGGAAACAAAAGCCCTCAGTGATCTCACAGTGAAGACTAGAATACAGTTCTTTTGACAACTACTCAACCTTTTGCCTTTTTTCTCTCTCACATTAAACTTGGGCATATATGAAACATGCCCTCTATGCAAATATTCCATCTAGAAAATCTCACAGTAAATCATTAAAATAAAATGAATTGGTTTCTATAACACAGTTATAATACTATAAAATAATTATATGTTTGACCTTTTGTTAGTTAATCTCTATCATTATGCCTTTTGTATTTATATATATTTTTGGCAGTGCTGGGGATCAAACCCAGGTCCTTGCATGCTGAGCACATGCTCTGCCACTGAGCCACACCTCTATCCCCTCATTGTGCATTTCAAATGCAGTGGTTCAAATAGCTAGATGTTTAACATATGTTTGGGTAGAAAATAACATGTTATAAAAGCTTTCTAGTACGTCTAGCTCATGTTACTGAGTAGGAAAGTACATAGTTTCTACTTTATCTTAAAGCTGCTTCCTTTCCGGATGTAAACTTTAACTTATTAAAAGGTTATTTGAGTATTTAGGCATCAACACTGAAGCTAGAGAATGAAGGAAACCAAGAAAGAGAGAAGGTACTCATTTTGAAAGAATATAGAGATAGTCTGTAGAATTTTTATAGAAAATTTGAATACATGTTAGTTGTAAAAACAGTCTGTACAGTATCCAGTCAACCAGGTGGGGGAACCAAAGGATGGTGAAATTTCAGCATTTGTGCAACTGAGGATGACCAAGGAGAAAGAAATCCTACGTATAGGGTTCTGCATGAGTGAAAGTAGAGGGAAGAAAATGCAGGACATCCATGGGAAACAATGAGAGGCCATATGTTGCCAAAATGTTGGCTATGAGTATGAAAATGATTGAGAAATAAGAGTAAAAGAATAAGCTTGGGATATTGTTGATGACTTTGAAAATTAAAGTGATAAAGTTTGTGCTTGACTCTGGAAGCAATGGAAAGTTATTGAGGTGTTTTAAAAGTAGCACCTTAATTGGAACCTTGCTTTGTGAAGGTAACTTTAGCTCTGCATATAGAACTACAAGAATAAGTAGAAAGGATACAACCACACTTTAGATTGGGAGTCAACAACAGTCTAGTTAAGGGGTCTGCCTTTATTATAAAGACCAAATAAATATTGTAAGATTTATGGGCCATACAGTGTCTATCATGGCTATTCAGCATTGCCACTTATAGCCATAGGTAATTTGTAAATATAAATGTGGCTGTGTATGGTATAGTATATAAGCAGAAATGTTAATAGTATTAGATCATAAATATAGCCTCTCAAACAGAGCCTTAAGGATGTTGTACCCTTGTGTTCAGTTTCACCTCTTTAGACCTCATCTGTGAAATACATCTATAAAATGACATCTTTCTCTGTTTTTTACTAAAGGAAATAGCTATTAAACAGTTTTTATACACCCTTTAAATCATTTAGAGAAATGTTTGATAAAACCCTAAGATAGATTTGTTACTAGAAATGGAATACATTTTGCTTCTTTTTTTTCTCATTTTCTTGGTCTTTATTTAAGCCAACTTGGTGGTAAGTTCTAGAGGCAAGATAAATCTACTTTTGAGCTATTCATAGTATTTCTAGCTTAGACCTTGATCCTAAGGGGTAGAATTATAGTAACTGTTAAAATGAAATGTAGCTAGAAATATGATAAGCTGTTGGTATGTGTATCTGCCATAGTGAGATTATGTTTACTTTCAAGGAAACTGAACAGAATCTATACTGCAAACAGTGTTTAATATTTTTTAAATTATGTATCTGAAAAAGCTTAATGAAAATGAGCTTTTTAAATGGTACTCACAACTGTTACAATCATTAATGGTAGCATCTCAAGGCTAAAGGGAATTTAGTTTTAACTTCATATAGTCTTTTTCTGGCAATTAAAAAGGATTAGATTTATCTTTTCTTCCTTATGAAAGTTGTTAAACAAATGTTTATTAAGCTCTGAAGTAGTATAGAGTTCTTAACATAGATATGGATTCAAATCCAAATTCTGATATCAGCTTTGTGGGCTAGGTAAACTTACTCATCTAAAAGATAAAGTTAAGAATGAGTGCCTTGTTAGGATTTTGTTAAATGAGATAGGTAAGATGCTTAGCACGAGGCCTGGAACATTATAAGTTTGATTCAACAAATGATAGTTATCATGTTTTTTCCCCAGGCTCCCTCCTCTCTTCCCCTCCCCTGCCCTGCCCTTTCCTTCTCCCCTTACCCCCGTCCTTCGCCTGTGCCATGTTGGCTGGGAATCATATGACATTCAGAAGTTACAACTTACATTTATTTGGAGCTCATGAGATTGCTTTAAGAACTGCCATTTTAGGTTGAAGAAAATGTGGTATTTATATATAATAGAATTTTATTCAGTCATAAAAAAGAATGAAATTTTGTCCTTTACAGGTAAATGGGTGGAAATGGAGAACATTATCTTAAGTGAAGTTAGCCAGGTTCAGAAAGCCAAAGGCCACATGTTTTCTCTCATACGTGGAATATAGACTTAGTACAAATAACGGCAATATTATTATAAACAGGTCACACTTAGGGGAGGTCACATATGAAGGGGGAGAGGATAGAAGAAAAAAATTAAGAAGGTGAATATGGTTGATGTACTTTCTATACAAGAATGAATATAGAATTTTTAAACCAGTTGAAACCACCATAAGAAGGGGACTAAAGTAGAAGGAAAAATAGAGGAGATGAACCAGTTTGGTCCATATATACATGGAAGTGCTACAAGGAAATACCCTGTGTAGCTATCTTAACCAAAAATGTCATTATTTTTCTTTTTCTGTTTTTCTTATACAAAATCAGAGAACAGGAGAGTAGAACAGGTCCTGCCTGGGAGAGGGGGATTGGTACCATTGGGAAGGGGGAGGAGGGAGCAGAAGGATGAAGGAGTGGGAATATGGTGCAAATACTGTGTACACATGTATATAAATGGAAAAATGGTATCTGTTGAAACTATTACAAGAATGAGGGGTGTGAATAAAGGAGAATGGTGGAAGGGGTGAATTCAAGTATGATATATTTAATATATTGTAAGAATTTTGCAAATGTCACAGAGTACCCCCACCCAGCACAATAATTAAATGCCATTTTATTATTAAATAGGTTGGTTAATTATCACTCTGTGCAGGCTACATAGTTCAAAATTTGCAAGGTTGTTTACTTCAAATCTAAACTTACTGAGCATTAATTATATCCAGACAGATCATAGCTGCTAATGATAGAGAGCTAAGACAGTTGTCTTCAAGAGGCTCTTAAACTTACAGCAAAGATAGACAACAAAATGAGTAGATTTACTGAAGATGGTAAGTGTGTTGACACATGTATGCCCAGGGCATTACAGGACCAGAAAGCAGGGAATTGTAACCACTATGAAAGAATTAGGAAGAAAATAAACTGAAATGGAGGAGGTTTTCTGAAAATGATGTCACTTTAGCTGAGCTTTGAAAGAATAAGTTGTGGAGACAAGGGAAACTTTTAGGTTTATCTGTATATATAATGCACTTTTATTGACATGCATTAGAAAAAAAATGGCTGTGACTTTGGACAAGTTACTTTACAAGGTTGTCACTATTAAAAGAAATTACAGATTTATGCTTCTAGTCAAGATAGAGTGACAGGAATTAGATTTACTTTCCTTCTTGAAACAATAAAAAACTGGACAAAATACTTGAAACAGTAGCTCTCAATCCAGTGAAATCAAATATGAAAAACAGTGATTCCTGAGAGAAAGGCAAAAAAGTAACATGATCCCTATGATTTTCTTTACTTCCTACCTGTAGAGATTCCAGGTCATACCATAGGGAGGAGGAGCCCAAGCAGAACTTAGGGCTGTTGAGTTGAGAAGATGGAGCTGTGAGACCTGGGAAGCCCAAGTCTCTGGGATCACAGGACAGGAATGAACCACAGGAGATCTATACAGGGTCCCAATTCAGTGATCAGCAGACTGATGATCATCAAATGCATGCAGGGAAACTGTGGGAGGATCAGAGATCACTGCCTGAAGTGTTTGGAGGGAATAGTAACTTGCACTCGCACAGAATTGGGAAGAGTTCCATTTTTCACCAGCTAGTGTTAGAAACCTCTAATTCATGGTACTTCAAATTGGATTCTTAAAAGTGCCTTGCCTCAAAAGTGAAGGAAATTACACATGCAAAGTTAACCTGCCTAACAAAATAGAAACCAAGGGAACAAGTGTTTCCAATTACATTAATATGAACAATTATTATTTGTTATAAAATAAAACTTTAATAATGCTTTCAAGCAATTTCACTGTGTCCCAGAATAAAACACAATCTGTTCCTAGCAATTCAGAAATATGCAGTACTCAACAAAATAAAATTCACAATATCTGACATTCTACCAAAAATTACTGTGAATCCGAAAAAGCAAGGTAATATAGCATATGTTAAAGAAAAGAACAGGCCGGCTGAAACTGACACAGGATTTACACAGTAACAGGATTAATGGACATGCACTTTAATAGAGTTGTTTTGACTGTGTTGTGTATGGTCAAAAACCTATTAGTTTTTGGTTTTGGTTTTGGGTTTTTGTTTGTGAGACCGGGATTTGAATTAAGGGCTTCACATTTGCCAAGCAGGTGCTATATTGCTTAAGCCACACCACCAACTCTTTGGAGATCTATTAGAAAGAGTGAACAGACTGGTGGTGTTCATACCCCAGTCCCACTTGAAAAAAGAAAAAAAAAGAGTGAACCTACGTACTGGTGTAGAAGTCATAAAAAATAAAAATTCAAGACATGCAGAGTGTATGTTTGAAATTGATAAATTGCAGAAAATGGATTAGTGAACTAGCAAGCAGTAAAAGAAACTATCAGAGAAAAAAGACTCAAAGGAAAAGCTGTGAGCTATGGTATAATTTTAGTCTGCCAAATATATGATATACATGCAGTTGGAATCACCAAAAGAAGGGAATGGAGACAAGAGAAAAAAAGTGAAGAAATAATGACCAAACTTTTTACAAGTTTTGACAGTTAATAAATCAATACATCCCAAAAGCTCATTGAAGAAAACAACATCAAAACATACCTTAATCAAATAGCTTTCTAAAACAAGAAGAAAGTCTTAGAAATAGATAAAGACAAAGTATATATTCATTATTACATATAAAGGAACAAAGGCAGGTATAAAGCAGATTCCTTATTGGAAGCAATGTGAACTACAGGACAGTAGAGCAATGTCTTTAAAAGATTGAAAGAAAATGTTTATAAGCTTACAATGCTATACTGTGGGAGAATATCTTTTAAAATGATGATCTTTTGAATGTTTTCTTCAAAGACTCAGAAAAACAGAACTAATTCCATCCCAGAACATGCACTGCAACAGTGTCACAGGATACCCTTTTAGCATTAGGAAGATGATCCCAAGTAGAAACATGGGGTGACAAAAAAATTGGTAAGTGATGGGTGATATGTTGAAGATACATACTTTAAATTCTAAAGCAAAAACTCAAATAATACAATGAGTTAAAACTAATAAGTCCACGAAGAATATAAAATAGAATTATAAACTATACAACCTAAGTGAAAACAGGTTGGAAGAAGGGGAATAAAGAACACATGGGCCAAATAGGAACTAAATAGCAATATGGTAGATTAATAATTACATGAAATCTGAATACCCAAACTAACAGGCAGAGTTTTTCAGTCTGAACAAAAGAGCAATATCTAACTATGTATTGCCTGTTTAAGAAAAACAGTTGAAATATAAAGATACTAGCAGGTGAAATGATGGAAAAAAAGGATACCCAACTAAAACTTAGAATTTTTAAGACATCTGTCCTCCCCAAGTTAATGTGTACATTCAGTCCAGTCCCATGCATGATCCCAGCAGGACTTTTAAAAAGTAAATTGAAAAGTTTATTCTAAAAATTGAGAATTCCAATGAGCTAGAAGAGCCAAAACCTATTTGAAAAAGAAAGAGAAAATTAGAGTAATTACTCTACCTGATTTTAAGAGCTAATGTAAAGCTATAGTAATTGAGACAGTGTGGTATTGAGATTGACAAACTGATCAATAGACCAAAATAAAGATTCTGGAAAGAAATTTTATATAGATATCTATAGGAAACTGATATTCGACAAAGGTGCAAATGCAGTTGAGTGAAGAGATGATAGCCTTCCCACAACAGCTGAATGGCCATGTACCAACATTTTTTTTAAAAAGGTTTTCACTGCATACCTTGCATACATACAAAAATTAACTAAAATGTTTCATAGAATTAAATGTAAAACATTAAACTGTAAAACTTCTAGGTATAAATATAGGACATATCTTTATGAATTGTGATTAAAGATTTCCTAGCTGTAACTAATGATTTATAAAAGAGGGAATTGATGGATTGGATTTTATCAAAAGTCCAGTTGAACCATGTAAAATTTACATATCACATATGGGACAAATTAATTTTGTTATAATAAGGAATAATGGAAACTCAATAATTTGAAAACAATCCAAAAAATGTGCAAAAGATATGAGCATCCATTTTGCCCAAGAAGATATATGGATAATTAATATGAAATGAAAAGATGCTCAACACCATCGGTCATTAGAGAATAGAGATTAAAACCACAATGAAGTACTACTAACACCTATTAAAATTGAAATTAAAAAGACTGCTTATACCAAGTGATAACTAAGACATGAAATAGTGGAGCTCTCTTACTCTACTGATGAGAAAGTAAAATCATTATAGAAACAGTTTGGTAGTTTCTTAAACGTACTGTTACCATATAACCCAGACAAACCAATCCTAAGAGATACCCAAGAGATATGAAAGCACATATTTATGCAAAGATTCATACTAGATATTGGTAGCATTTAAAAATACTATCAGGAAAGGAGAACTTGCAAATGATTTGAATAATTTTTGACAGGTTAATACATAAAGAAATTGTGGCACATCCTTGCAACAGAATACGGAACTTTTGACAGACACAGCACCTTGAATGAATGACATTCAAAATAAATATGCTGAGTTTAAAAGTCAGGTAACTTAAATTTGTACAATTTATTGCAGTTCAATTAAACATTAACAAAGCTGGAAATATTTAAAAGTAGAAATAATACATGACTGGCATAATGTGAGCATGCACTGAATAGTTTATTTTATTATCTAATAAGATCCTTGAGGTCAGAAACTATGTCTCCTCATCTTTTTATCCTCTTCGTACTTTACATGCACCTTACACACAAGTACAATACCCTATACATAGGGTATAGTTTATAACATTTTTTGGACAAATGGAAGTTTTAAATCTTCAATGATAAAATATAATGTCAAAACTCTGTAAGGGCCTAACAGTGCTCTAACACATGATGTGGATTTTCAGTTTCTCTCCTATAAGTCGGTTAAGAGTTATTATATATTCCTTTTGTATAATGAGAGCATATGATAATAAAGAATTGAGGATATTGTTCAAAAACCATATAATCTAGTCCTGACTTTGCAAAATGTTGCAAATTAACTTTGTTTCCAAGCTTGAGTTTTGTTTTGTTTTTTTTTAGCTTAGCCTCAATTTATCTCTACTTCCCCGTCTTTAACAATCTTAAAACCATTGTTGGCAGGTGGAATGGCTTTAGCTTCACCAACTTCCAGAGTTTGCATAGTGGTAACTAGGAATTCAGGGAGCTAAGTATGCATGGAAGTAAGAAGGGTGAGCAAATGATTTAAATAGTTTAGTATGTAAACTGGTTTGTAGAAGGTAGGTTACTCTTTGCTTCTTTTTATATAGTCATGGCCCAAAGGATTGTGCTGATTTTAAGTGTTATATTCAACAGTATTTTGAGTGTGTTTATAAGGAAATAGGATGAGACTAAATAAGAGGAAATCTAGAATCAAAGGAAAAAATTTAGACTTTGGGGAATGGTTATCTCCATAAACTGTCATGAGATTAATTTGTCCTTTAGCTTAATTTTAGAAGCTTTTCTTTTTTTCTTGAGAGAGTGCATTCTCTTATCTCAATGTAGAGCTCACAAATGGAGTGAATAGAGTGAAGTAGTTGTACATGGCTACCATGGGGAAGGAAGGAAGCAGGTGGGGCTTGGACAATCCAGGATAATGGAAAGACTTCCAACCCTCTCTTCTCCCACCAAAGGATTCCTAGTACCTTTAGTAATTTTAAGTTCACTGTGATAAGAATTTCTAGGAGAAGCACAGTTTTCTTTAAATGATTAAAATTATAGTACACTATCTGTATTATTTTTTGTTATTGTGCTGTGGCACAATAATCAGTTTAAATTTTAATACAGCCTTTAAAACCTTACAGTAAAAGTTCATACTGTTCTGTTAATGTCAGTACAAAAATTTATAAGGGAACTATGTATTCAATTTTGGTGATACTTATCTAATTATACACTAATAATTTTGATGTAAGGAATATTAGTGACATACATTTTTTCACTTAAATTTCCTTCGTACAACATATTGTGACATTGAACCTTAAATATTTCCTTGTTTAAAAATTGTTTGAGAAGTTGCTGTATTGCATGCATTTGTATTTGGTATTATTTTCTTATTCAATAAGGTATAATTTCTGAATAACATTAGCATTACTTACCAATTTTAGATGGAATTCATACTGATCCTGGAGTCCAAAACATGCTGAAATAGTAGACATTTTGGCTACTATTTCTTAATTGGAATTTATCTCAGTTATCTCAATATTTCATAAACAAAAGTAAGTTATATCTGCATATACTCAAGCCCCCAAATATTTTCATTCTAAGCCAGGTTGTTTGATGATACTTAACTAAAAATGGATTACTGTATTTTTTTTGGAGGGGTCAGTATTGGGATTTGAACTCAGGGCTTGTGCTTGATACAGGCATTCAACTGCTTGAGCTACGCCTCCAGCCCTTTTTGCTTTGGTTATTTTGGAGATAGGGTTTTGGTTTTTTCCCAGGCTGGCCTTCACCATCAGCTTCCTATCTTAAGCTTCTTGCCATTGCTGGGATGACAAGTATGTGCCATCTTCTTAGCTTTTTCTGTTGAGATGAGTTCTCACAAACTTTTTTGCATGGCTGGCCTACAACTGTGATAGTCCTAATCTCAACCTCCCAGATATCTTGGGATTACAGATACACATTACTGTACACAGCTGTTAGGCAAGATGAGATCTTGTGAATTCCCTGCCCAGGCTGTCCTAGAATCATGATCCTCCCAATCTTAACCTCCCAAGTAGGGTGTGTGTGTGTGTGTGTGTGTGTGTGTGTGTATTGGTGCTGGGAATAAGAAGTAACTATAGTAGCAGAATGGTAGCAGCAAACTCTCTTCATTCCCTTCTCCAGCTGAGCTACTCTTTTTGAGCCAATAAGCAGGTAGGACCGGAACATCCTAGTCAAGTGGACTATTGTGATGGGTTCATTTCCTATTGTGAGACAAGATAGAGAGCCCAGAAGCTGTAGGGAAACCCTTGGGAAAGACTGGAGGACCAGGTGACTGAGAGAAAAAGGCTGCAACTTGAGAATCCCATAGCCATTCAACTTAACTCACTAGTCACACAGATGGGCAAAAAGTGAGAGAACATTCCCATCTGTATACCTTGTCCAAGAAAAATGTTTGATCAGTAAATCTAAGCAAAGTAAAAATTTTTGTAAACTAGATTACTTCTTAAAGTCTGGTCAATCTATCAATACGTTTATCCCCATAATTGGAATTTATCTCAGCCATCCCAATATTTCATAAACAAAATTTAGTAAGTTATATCTGCATAGGCAAATGTAGTTAGAATGGAATCATATTTCATTTACTAGGTCAAGTATTATGTTGGGCAAATGTTTCTTGTGAATAGAATCAAATCTGATGTATAGACTTCTATATCTACATAAATTAATTGCTTTTTTTTATCCCTCACTGGGGTTTGAACTCAGGATCTTCTATTACCACCCAAGTGCTCTGCCACTTGAGCCAGGCTTTAGTTATTTTTCAGATTGCATCTCAAGTTTTTGCCTGGAACTGGTCTCACACAGTGATCCTCCTACTTAAACCTCCTGCCACAGGTTCACAACACCATAGCTTGTTTGTTGAGATGGGGTCTTGCCAAGTTTTTGCCTGAGCTGGCCTTAAACCACAACCCTTCTGATCTCTGCCTCCCAAGTAGCTAGGAGCCACCACACCTGGTTCATAAATTCATTGCTTTGCTTTCATGAATAGCCTAATATCCTAGTAATTTAGAAGTATCTTTTTTTTTTTCTTAGTACTGGTGATTGAACTCAGGGCTTCACACTGCTGGGCAAGCACTCCACCACTTGAGCCACACACCTAGCCCTTTTGTTTTTGAGATACGGACTCCCTAACTTTGCCCTGACTGGCCTGAAACTCTACTCTCTTGCCTCCACCTCTCAAGTTCTGGGATTACAGGTGTGCCCCACCATGCCTGGCTGTGATCTCTGTCATTCTGTGTTATTAGATAGTAGAAGTAAGGTACTAAACTGTTCTTAAGATCCAGATTTGAAATCTGAGTCATATATTATAGATTATGGGATTAATTAGTAAAAAACAAATACATACTATTAATTGGTATTTTCCTGTCTTAATTATGTTTTAATTGGTAAAAATCTCTATGAAGTCCAAAAAGCTGCCGCATGTCTATCTTAGCCAATAAAGTATCTAAGATTTTCTATCTGTCTATCTATCTATCTACCACCTATCTAGCTGGCTAGCTATTTTGGCAGTACTGGGGTTTGAAATCAGGGCCTCATGCTTGCTAGGCAGGCACCCTATCACTTGAGCTACTCCGCCAGCCCTGAGGTTCTCTGTCCGTGGACTCTCACTGTTTACTAGGACACTGTCATATGTTTTTTGATTCTTGGTTTGCTTAGAAGCTGCTAGTTACAATGTCACTTCCTTTGCCTTCTACTTATGTAATGTTGCACAGTGTCAGGCTTCCACTGTGTGTGATAGATGGCAGAGATCACAAATACCCATCTTAGCCCAAAGAAATGCTTTGTTCTGCAAAGTATGAGTCTTCATGCTGACTGAAATTCTTGTGAAAAATTAACAAATTCAGTTAGATTAGGCTTGCATTGCTCCATGACAACAATCACTTAATGAGTATTGTCTACTTCTTTAGCTGGTGTTTGTGCTTTTCAGTTTTCCATACTCCCTGTGCTCCCTAACACCGATGGGAAGTCATTCCCACTTATCATCATGAACATATTAACTACTTGGCTCCATAGATGTTTTAGTATATAACTGCTAGACTATATTCAGGGGATATTGCAGTCTTCTACTGACATTTTTTTGGCAGCATATATATATATATATATATATATATATATATATATGTATATATACACACACACATTTTTTGGTGGTACTGGGATTTGAACTCAGGGCCTCACACTTGCTAGGGTAGTGCTCTATCAGGTGAGCCACGCCTCCAGCCCATTTTGCTGTAGTCTATTTTTCAGGTAGAATTTCACGGTATTTTGCCTAAGGCTGGCTTTGAATTGTGTTCCTTCTACCTGTGCCTCCAAATAGCTGGGATTACAGATGTGCAGTATCATGCCTAGCTGTGATGTTATATCACATATGTTTAATTATATATGTTCAATGCTTTATAACTTTCTAAAGCATGCTTACATACATTCTTCATACAAAAACATGATATAAAATACTATTTTTTTGGTCAGCTTCTCTCACTTCCAATCAGTCTTTTCCTTTGCCAATTAAATATTTCCAAAATTTGATTTCTCCTGTCCATCCTTCTGCTTTGGCCCCTATATCTGATTTGGAATTCTTTAATTGCTATGTAACTGAGCTCCTATGGCTATAGCAAATAATATATCAAAGTCCAGATCTGACCACATCATCCCCCTGTTTAAATTCTTCTAATCTCTCCATATTCTGTAGCACAGATTGTAACACTTTTTCTTAAAGGTTCAGATAGCAGATATTTTAGGCTTTGCTGATTGTAAGTTTACTGCTACAAATACTCAGCCTTGTTATTACATTGAGCTCAAAAGCTACCACAGACAAATGGCATGGGTAAACACGTGGCATGGGTGTTTTCCAATAAAACTTAGTTACAAAACCAGGCCTCTGGTTCAGGGCTTTAGTTTGTTAATCCCTGTTCTATGATATAAATGTTCCTCTCTGTCCTCTCACTTTTCTACCTGCTACTCTCCCTACTTGTTCCTTAAGTATTTTTGAAGACAGCATTCAAATTCTTTAGCTTTTCTGAGCACAACATATTCTATCTATATCAAATGATTTACTTCATGTTGTTATTTAGCAAAATATTCAAACCTTTCATTCTGAAATGATGAATTTGTTTAATCTTCTTAGGTTTTTATCTAGTTTATTGCTGTTTATGTGTGATAGAACAATAATGCCGCCATTTTATAAATCAGCGGCACCTCATGGAAAATGGAGCCATTCCCTTCCCCTTAACAAGGTTTCTCACGCTCCCAAAAACAAGCTCCACTCAAGCTCCACCTCCATCAGGGACCCCCGGCATATGCACCAAACCCTTACCCTCCCTCTCCTATAAAAGGCCATGCCTGGCCTGAACGCCTTCCCGTTTTCCTTTCCTCTTTCTGCACTACCTCGTACCTGCCATTAAACCCTGCCCTTGGACGTGAGTTTTCTCGTGAGCTTTCTTTGAGAGCGGCGTTTTTCCTAACAATGTGTTATTTTGTTATATGTGTTTATTGTGTTATGGCAAACTAAATTCTTAAGTTCTAAGAACACTTTTTAACAAATCACTCATAAAATTGTAACCTTGGTGTAATCCATATTTGGATACCATCAGTGATTCTCCTATAGATCTCAGAAATAAGCTCAGTAGTTACAAGCTAGTTTAGTTTTAGTCTTAACATCTATACTGTATCAAGGTTCACTGAATGGATAATTTTAATTCTGTTTGTCAGAATTAGTGGGGTAAGTTGAATTGTATTTTATCTTCCTTACAAGTGTTCCTTTCAACTTCAGCAAAGTAGAAAATATTTAGTTTTAGGATATGATTTGCCTGAGGTACCAGACTTCAAATTGCTACTGTATTTAAATTCTTATAAGTTACTTACATATTTCCATATGCAAAGAAATAACACAACTTGATAATATGTGTTAAATGTGTGGGGTTTGTCATTTCATTAAATTCAATGTTAATTGTGTTACTATTGATTGATGCAATGCTGGGTGGTAAACAGAACCCTTTCCATTAAAACAAGTAAGAATTTAGTCATTCTTTCATCATTGTATGAGAAATGTTGCCACTGACAGGGAAGGAGTAGACTGGTAGTACTGCTGTGATGGAATTATGTTAAGATTTGGATGGACATTAATATTCATGATAAAGATCTCCAAATTATTATATATACTAATGCATTAGTTTAAAGCTTCAACTATTAAAACTGACCTTAAATGCCCTTTTTATGGTTGATTTGTAGACACCAGCTGAGCAGGCCAAAGCCAGGTTACAACTGGTTCTTGAAGCTGCTGGTAAGTGTTGATAATTAACTTTTATTAACTAAAAAAGTGAATTCCTGGGCCGGTAGCATTCTTGGCATGTTTATATATGGGTTAGAGAGAAAACTCATTTTTAAATCGATGTACAGATGACACACAGGAATTTTCAGGTGTTCAGGGTTCTTGGGTCCACTCTGAGAATGAAAGCAGGGGTGGACTCCAGCAGCAGAGGTCAGAAAGATTTTATTTGTAGAGAAGAGAAGAGAAAGGCTGCATGGGGGCATGCAGGGGGACCCAGAACCATTAGTGGTCCTGTGGGTCAGGTTGGAAATTGGGTTTTTATAGCCTTTTTCAATTGCCTGAGGGCAGAGATGTCTCTCAGGTGCAGACAGACTTTTCCTGGGAAGGAGAGATGTCTCTTTGGCCAATTATCACCTTTTAGGACTTCCTGCAGTCCCTCCTTCAAAATCCTCATAGATTTATAAAATCTGGATTGTATGGATGGCCATATTTATTCCTAGGGTATAATGGTAAATATAATACTAAAAGGTTACTTTTACCTTTCTATTGATAAAATTGGCATTAATTTTAATTTTGATGAAGCCCTGAGTATATTGATTTTATCTTTTATGGAGACTGTGCTTTTGGTGGAATTTATAAGACTTCTCCGACTAAACCCAGATTATGATTTCTCCCAAAAGTTCTATAATTTTATATCTTATATTTAAGACTGTGCTTCATTTTATTTTTTATATAGGGTGTAATAGGCACTAAAAGCAATGAGGTCACTGTCATTTAATAATGCTGCCAATTTCATTAGACTAACTCAGTGGACTGTATATTCCAGACACCACCTAATCTTAAAATGTTATGTTCTATTCTCAATGGTACAATAATGTTACAACTTTGATTTAGATACCATGATCAGTTTCATATAAGTATTACTTTACCTGTTAAAAATGTGCAAAATCTATGTTATGTTTTCTAAATACTACTATTTTAGTTTGAATCTTAATGTGCTCTTCAAAGTGTGTAGCTTATTTAAATAATAAACTGCCAGGTATAATATATAGTTCTTAAAATTATTTACTTTTTTATTTTGGCAGTACTGTGGTTTGAACTCAGGGCCTTGTGCTGCTAGACAGGTACTTTATCACTTTAGGTAACATCTCCAGTCAAAATTACTTACTTTTTAGAGATATAAGAAATACTTATAATTTCCAAGGGGGAAAATAATGAAGATTTTATTTTAACCTTAAAAGTAATTTCAGACCACCAAATGATCATTATAATTTTATTATTTATTGAGAAAACACATATATGCATTTGATTGAAGGATCTCTTGCATTAACTTTTCACTATTTCAGATTATTTTCTTAAGACTGATTACTATAGAAATGAGTTTATGTGGTTAGAGAATATTAATATTTAAGATGGCTTTTCATATGTTTGCGTTACACTGTTTTATTAAAAATCTTGTGCTACTTTTTCACTGCCACTGGTTAGGTAATCATTTTTTTCCAGATTTTGTTTTTGATGCTAGTTCCATGAATATATTGCTTTATAGTGATGTAATGTATTATACTTCCTTGAAAAAACATCCAGTGCAATTTTTAATGAAATTTTATTGCCTTAGAGAGGGGAAGCAGATGGATGGATAGGGGTGGAGCAAGTATACAACTCATTGTCATGGTTCTAGTTCTTTGTTTTGATGACTTCAAAGTGTTTAATGTATTATTAAAAATGAACTTACAAACAAAGGGAGGGAGGATAAGAAGAACTGGAGTCCAGACTGTGAGGCTTGCAGTTAGAGTCTAACCTGGTTCTAAGGTTGAGATATATGATAGGGAGGTCTGGTAACATCTATTGTCACATCGGTATTTACCTGAGTTCTCAGGGAAAATACTCTCGACTTTTGTACCTTAAAATTAGCCATAGGAAAAGACCTTAAGCCTTATGCTGATTTGTTTCAGCCTTTTAGTTTCCAAATCTTAGTCAATCACATTCATATATAGAAATCCTACAGCTCAGCTGTAGCCTTGAATCCCAGAAGAAACTTTAATGTTCAGCTATTGCATTGCCATTGATTAAATGATAATATAATCATAATATAATCAGTGTTATATATAATGTTATAAATTTGGATTAAAGTCTATTTAGAATATTTGATTATCAGTGGTCTGAGTTTTGAAAGACTTATGTATGAATAAAGTAACAAAATATAACTATAGGGTGTCATGCATATGTACGAAACATAAATTTGAAGACTGAGACTTTATTATATTTATATATGTTATATATTTATTTGTTATGACCATATTTTATATGTATTAAGTTATTAGATATTTATGTTTTAGTTCACAAATTTAAATTTTTAACCTTTAACTCTTTTGTAGGCAACTAAGTCACCCAGACTTAATCAGATTTTGAAATATTTTTCATACAGATCTTTATTATCTTTCCCATTGCCATCTACGTAATCTAGATGTGAAACATTTTATCCAACGGTTATTCCATTACGTCCCACTTGGTTTCTGCTTCAATTCTGTTACTTTCATAGAGTGATACAAATGAAGAGTGGGAAGGTCCTAAGCCTACCTTAAGCACTTATTTATTCTGTGGCAGTGAGCAGTTTGATGCTTACTGTTTAGTCAGAACAGAGATTTTCTTAAAGCAAATATGACAGCTGTGTGTGTATTTTCTCATTTACTACAGTTCTTTGTTTTTTTAAAAAAGTAACCCATTGAGGTAAACTGCACATAACATAAAATTAGTCATAATTGTTTAGAGTGAACAATTCAATAGCATTTAATATATTGACAGAGTTGTGAGACTACCCACACTATCTAGTTCTAAAACATCTCCATTACTCCAAGGAAAAACCTTTTAACTCTTAACAGTTTCTTCCCTTGACAACCACCAATTTTCCATCTGCCTCTGGATATTTCATATGAATACACTCAGAATACATTCTTTGTTTTGTTTAAATGTCTGGCTACTTTCATTTAGTTTTTTCTTCAGGCACATCCATGTTGTAGCATGTAAATACTTTCTTTCTTTGTATGGCTGAATAATATTCTGTATATACATATACATATATATATATATAAGCTTTTGTTCATTTGCTGATAGAAATCTGGCTGTTTCTACCTTTTGGCTATTATGTACAGCGTTAGTGTAAATATGCACATATATTTATACGTGTTTGAACACCTGATTGCAGGTTTCAGAGGTCTATAACTAGGGAAATAATTGTGGGGTCATTTGGTAATTATATATTGATTTTTTGAAAACACCAAACTGTTTTTCATGATGGCTGACCCATTTTCCTTTCCCACACCAATATACAAAATCTTTCCCTATTGTTGTAACTGGAATGTATCACACATTTCAGTTACCAGTTTGAAAGTATTTAGGTATGGGGACTTTGTTGTAATTACTTCATCTATAAAAAGGAAAGGTAATAACTGTTTTGTAGGGTCATTGTGAAGTTAAATATAGCATATGAAATACCTAACCCAGATCTTGACAAATGGTAACCACCAGAAAGTGTTCATTTCCATATTGTTGTTTGTGAATAGTCTTGCTACATGATCCTTTTTCAGGTACCACTTGATACTGCTACTTCTTTGCTCAGAATTACTCAGTGGCTCCCAATGCTGACAAAATCAGCTTTATACTTCTATGCTTATGGTTCTAAAGTTCTGTCCTATGTATCCACAGACTTGCCCTAAAATTCATCACTATAACTCATAACTGTAATTGTTCTTCAATTTACCCATGTTCTTTTCTACATGTGGATTTTTGCTTATATATTTTCCTTCATTCCTTTTTCCCTTTCCAAACACTTCAAGACCCATCTAAAATATGATTTCCCTGATCATCCTAGTGCATAATTTTTCTTTTTCTTTGAATTCTTAGAGTCTTTATGCACACCATTTGTGCTGATATTTGCTGCCATACTCCTGATATTAATATTTAATTATTTTGTGACTCTCAGACATATGTTCTCGATGAAGTAAATTTCTGAAGATCAAGAACCATATTTAAAATGTTTATATCTTTGCCAGTACAAATAAAATTTCATCTTGTAATCTTTGATGAATAATTCATTGTGAATAAACAAATTATCTAAAAATCAAGCTTATAAATGCTGGCAAACTGATTTTAATTTTTTGAAATTTATAATATACTAAAATTTCCTTGATAATATGTCCTAAATTGATTTTTTAAACTTAAATTTTAAGGTAATGCATGGCAGAAAATTTAATAAAATGTGGTTAGCATAAAAGAAGAGTAAGGAAGATAATAATCTTTTTATTTTATTTTTGTAAGGGATTTGCCTCCATCACTTTTGCTCTTATTTGATTGACAGCACCATTCCAAACATTATCAGAATTTTCCATAAAAACCCCATTAGCGTCTTATGCCAAGTATGTTCATTTGTCTGAAGAAGAATTTGGAGGAGAGATTTTTTTTTCCCAAAAGCAAATACTTTTCATCAGCATGAGAAGAAAATGCTTTGTGCATAATATGAAGACTATCTCGTCCCAAGTCTCCTTAATAGATAGTTTCCTTTGTTTTTGTTAAAGGGTCTCCCTATGAGCCTAAGATAGCCTGCAACTCTCCATCTTCCTGCTGCAGGCTCTCACCTACTGGGTTACAGGGGTGCATCACCACACATCAGCTTCATGTTTTACTTTTAATAGAGTTATTAATACATGGAACCTTTAATATTATGTTTCTAATTTCATAAGAAAAGGTAGAAATTTCCTTTAAGTTCATGTATGATACAATTTATCTTAAAATCTCTTGTGTAGGGCTGGAGGTGTGGCTCAAGTGGTAGAGTGCCTACCTAGCAAGTCTGAAGCCCTGAGTTCAAACACCAGTACTATCCCTAACCCCACAAAAAAAATCTCTGTGTAAATAGTATTTCATTGTCTGAATAATATCTACAACCCTTTGTATCATGGCCTAGAAGTATTCCAGGTACTTTCATAAATCTTTTATGCTGTGACTCACATCACTGCATGGTGAGCTAATTAACTCCCTTTTACAAATACTAAAAGATTAAATGACTTGCAAAGGTATAGATAGTTGGTCAGGATACAAATTCGATGATTGCTGACTCTTCAGCTGTTTCCATCCATAGGTTATATCCCTACATCATGTTGGGCAGAAAGAAGAGTAATAGAAAATATTACCAAATACATACCTAATTGTGTTAGACTTAGTTCTGTAATTGCCTTACAATAAAATAATTTCTAGCCTCACATAAGCCTTTGATTCTGAAGTGAGTTTTTAAATTGATAGTATAAAGGATTATAGTTTCATTCAGGAAAAAAAGGTGTTTTTCCTTAACTATATAGAGCATTCATAATTGCGAAGTTTATAACTTTGAAAAAACTAGGAAAATATTTTATGATCACCAATGTTTTTGTCTTAAAGCTGGCTATGAACATGCATTTCAGTGACCATTCTTGGGATAGGAGCTGATTAAGTACTGTAAAAAATACACAGATTTCTTAAATGCATATGCACACTCAGTCCAGCCCATGAGCTTTGCTGACTCTTAAGCCATTAGGGCATCACTCCATCCCAGCTCTTCTGCAGCATATTAAGTTGAGATTTTCTTATCATAGTCATTTAGTACTTGTAACCCCAGTCATGATACTTTCTCTTCATGGCCTCCTGATCTGAAAGCCCTAACACTTTAAAGTTCAGTCAAGCATTAAATATTTGTGATTCCAGGAATTATAGATGAGATTGTGTTGACAATGTTGTATCTGTTTCCCGCCCATAGAAAGCTACTTTCTTTAGCCTGATTTACAGCTGGCAGAGGTTTTGCTCTGTCATTTTCTGACCACTGATCTGTAGTTCCCAGAAACAGGCAGATTTTTTTTTTTGTGAGAGAGGCTTTCATATTAGGGGACACCCCCTCCTGCCTGAAAAAAACCAGAGCAAATGATTAAAAAGTTAATTTATATGTCATATAAATACATAAATGTAAAATGGCAATATAAACAGTGGATAACGAATGGAATTGTCACGGGGTTTAAATGAGTTAATACTTGTAAAATGCTGAGCCAACTAAGTATTCAGTAAATGTTAACAATTAGTATGAAGGTATTGTAATGTGCTATTTAGTTCTCTAGTCAGATGCCCACATGTCATCCCTAGCTCCACTATTTACTGATAAAGCAATAGCAAGATTGTTAATGCCTACTGAAGTATACATTGTTTACTTACAAAATTATCATCTTCTGTATCTACTGAGTTTTATGAAGACAAAATAAATTGCTGTAATATTTAGAATAGCACTCAGAACATAACTGAGCATTAGTTAAGTGTTAGTAGAGGAGTAGGATTAATTTTTGTGGTATCACCAGAGTGATTTTATAAGGTTATTAGAGAGAAGTTGAGTCCCGTAGCCTCCTCATACTAGCATGCATTGACCCTTAGAAAACATTATCAACAACTAAAAATAGCTCTTTAAAACAGTAACAAACAAGTAAAATGTTAAATAATTTACTTGATTTGGACATTTTCATCAAGTATTTTTTTCTGTGCAAACTTTAGAAGTTCTACATAAAATTGAATAGTTTTAATGAAAAATTCAATTGATGATGTTAATTTAACTTCCAGCTTCCAAAAATGTAGATGATTTTTTTGTATGTGTTAATTAAGAAAGATAAAATTAGTGCTTCCTAAAGGGAGTCATTAAGAAACTTGCTTTTTAAAACTCTAAGATACTTGTTTTTACATGAGTTACATGTTTTTATTTGAATGGCTTTTATTTCTACCTAATAATATTTAGTAAGAAGAATGCTATCAGTGAGAATCTAACAATATCACAGCAACTTGCCATGTTTGAGCAGATGTTTAGCAGGCAGTAGTTGAATGTTAATTTTGAGAGGGTAGTATGTTTAAGCCTAACTGAAGTATGTTGCATGTGGGCTTTCTAGACTCAGAGGACAATGCTGGATCTCTGGGGAGAATTTTAAAGCTAAACCTCTTTCTTTTGGGTCCTCTATATGGACTCTCTCAAGTCAGTATAAAGCAGATCACCCCTAGGCTAAAGCCCTTCAGCTTTTGTTATTGGGCTCTGTAGACCTGTAATTAGGCCTCCTGGCAGGCCTTGCAGGCCAGTTAATGGTCATATGGAGTTTCTCTGAGGCAGACTGGCTTTGTATAAATCCTGGGTAGGAATACGTTTATGGGTCACTTCCTACCAGGACCATGCTTTGTCCTTATGCCCTGGGGGCTGACAGGGAGCAGGTTCCCTTGACCATTGACTGATCAGTGTGCATCTCAAAATCTACTCCACTAATCCCCAGTGTAAACAGAGGATTTAGAAGGGCTTCTGTCACTTACAGTTGCCAATTCACTTGGGTGCCTGTGAATTTATTTTCTCTGACTTCATTATTGAAAGACTGACAAATGTGTAAGATTTGGAGGCTTGTTTATATATCAAACATGCAGGTCTTTCAGTGTTTTAGAATCACTATAAATAACTTAGTGTGGAATTATGTAAGGAGATTCTTATAGTTAATTACCCTTTAATATTTTTAAATTTAAAACTATTACATTTTTGGACTGATAGACAACCTTTCCTTATAGGGGAAATTAAAGGCCTCTTTTTTTCTTATGAGTGAAAGAACGTTATATTAAGAAATTTGTCCAAAAAATGGTTATGATTATTTCAGATAAGTCAAAAAAATTAAAACTTTCATATATTATATATACTCTGTATTAAAGTAAAATTCTATTTTAGTGTAGCAGAGCTTTCGAAAGGAATATCAAGTCATTTTTTCAAATTTGCTTCGTAAAGTATCTAAAATGACAAGTGGCATTTATTGAGCATGTACTATATAATATAGTACTTCATATATATTTTCAGTATTTTAATCGATCCATGCTTCCTCAACAAAATAGTTCGATTTTAAGAAATTGTGATTGAGATTCCATTTTTCCATTTTATTTAATGTGTTTTTACTGTGATTTTCTCATTATTGCCTGGATTATATTGGGATTAAATTCTGAAATGTATGGAAGCTCTAAGTGCACATGCAAAGAATGAAGTGTCACCTATTGTCCTCTGAGCCACTTTTTCTTTTAGGAGGAAATCAAATGTTGAATACTTTCCCAAGTCTCATCTCGTAAATCAGGGCTTGGTATTTTGCATTTTGTGATGTAAAAATGGTTCATGACAGATGTGGCTGAAAAGACCACATACGTAGACTGTATGATTTTAGTCTGGTGGAACTAATAGGATCACTCATTACATTTTAGACCCTGGGGTTCCTTTTTTCTTTCATAATAATAATAAAAAAACTGTTTAAATAGAGTGGCTCTTTTTGTGTGTGAGTACAGCATCTTCCCCTAAATTTAGAGAGTTGATAGCAATAAATAACCCTTCCTCTCTTCCAAAAAGTCCTTTTAGTGATGTTTATTTAGTATTAATGCTTTTTAATTTTTTTTACATGTGCTGTCATCCCATTTCCATTTTTATAGATTTATCTGGATTTTATTTAGCAAAATTAAAAAATATATTCCCCAGAGAAAGACTTGTGATTTAAACTTAGTTATTAGTAAAAACAAATTTTGCAAATGTATAAGTTATTTATTGCAACAAAAAGAACTATATGAAGAAGCTTTGTCTCTCACAACTAGGAAAATCAGTGTATGTAACTTGGGTTTTTTTCCTGTCTTTTTAAAAAAAATGTACATGGCAAGTTTATAGAAATGTTAATATCTTTGTGATGTATTTCAGAGTATTTTTAAAAAGCTCCTGAACAATGTGAATAATTTTATCCTATTTTTTAGTATTGACTAAAAATTAGGATTTATATTGAAAAATATCTAGGTTATAATGTTCATCAGTGTACCCTTAGTGGTTATTGTCTATGGACAGTAGGATTTAGGCACCTGAAAACATTGTTTTTTGGCTCATCTTTATCTTCTGATTGTTCTGTGATTATTAGAAGAGAACCTGAAGAGGTCTAAGAAAGGTATAATTTGAACATGATAACATTTCCCAATATTTAGTATAATATTCAATGAATTTTGATAAATGTATTTAGTCGTATAACTATGATCAAAGTTTTTGGAAAGTTCATTTACATCATGCCAAAAGTTCCTTTGTGCTCATTTGACATCAATTCTATCTGTCCATTCCTGGGCCTTCACAACTACTAACCTGCTTTACATCACTGCAGTTTTGCCATTTTTAGAATACCTTGCAAGTGGAGTTGTAGAGAATGTAGTTTTAATGATGATTAAACTGCCCCTTTTTAGTGACTTCACTTTGATTTTTTGACAAATGCAAGTAGTAGCAGCTTCAAGAATCATGATGTTGAATAATTTCATCATTCTCCAAGTTCCCCCTTTTCCGAAATCCCAACCCCCACTCCTGAGTCCTACAAACCACTATTCTATTTTTTGGGCCCTACATCTTAATTTTCCTAATATGTCATTTAAATAGCATCATATAATATATAACCTCTTGAGTGTTGCTTCTTAGATGACTTAGCTTGGAGAACTTGACATTTATTCATGTTATTGCATATATCAGCTTATTTTACCTTAACTGACAAGTAGTATTTCATTTTGTGAATTAAATAATTGAAGAATGCATTTTCCAGTTTGGGCTGGTAATGATTTAAACCAGGTAGAATTTTGTGTGAACTTAAGTTTTTGTTTCTCTTGGGCAAATACCTAAAACTGGGATTTCTGGGCAGGTTGATAATTGTAATATTAGGAGAAACTGCAAATTATTTTCTAAGCTGGCTGAAACATTTTGTGCTCCCAACTTGAATAGGTAGGAAGTCTCGTTGTTCTACATCCTTGACTTTACTTGGTATTGTTAGTTTTGCTTTGCTTGGTCATTCCAATGAGATGTCTCATTGTGGCTTTAATAAGCATGTCCCTTAGGATGAATGCTGAGCACTCAGTGTGCTTATTTTCCATTTTGGATCTCATTTTTGGATTTCACTTGCTGAGTTTTAAGGGTTATATACCTTCTGGATAAAGTTCTTATCCCACATATAATTTGCAAATATTTTTCAGATTGTGGCATGTTTTCATTTTTTACAGTTTTTTTAGAGCTCAAATTCTTAATTTATCCCTTCTTTTTAAGTGTTGTAAGTTTACCACCATATTTAACAGAAAATACAAAGATTTGCTCCTGTCTTCTAGAATTTTTATGGTTCAAGTTTTACATTTAGATCTATGTCTATGTCTAGTTAATTTATACATGGTGTGCAGTGTGACTTGAAGTTCTTTACTTTGCATATGGATGCATAATTGTCCTTGTTACATCAATTGAAAAGATGCCGTTTTTCTAATACATTGCATTTCCACAATTGTGAAGTGTTAGTTGATCATGTGGTGTCTACTCTGATTTTTCTATTCTGTTCCATCGATCTGTCATTTACTCTACACCATACTTCCTATGATGATAGCTCTATAATCACTTGTAGTCAGCATTGTATTGTTAATGAGTCCTCTAAATTTTTTTCAAACTGCTTTAGCTATTCTGCATCTTTTCCTTTTCTATATACACTTTAGAACCACCTTGTTTATTTCTATTTTTAAAAAAAATCCAGCTAGATTTCTATTAGAATTGCACTCACTCTAAGTCAGTTTAGGGCCGGATGCAGTGGGGCACCCCTGTAGCCTTGCTACCTGAGGCAGAGGATCGCTTGTAAGTTAAACACCAGCATGGGCAGCATACTGACACCCCATCTCCAAAAGTAAACATAGAAGTAAATGCATGAATAGATTAAAAAATCAGTTTGGGAAAATTACTGTCTTTGCAGTATTAAGTCTTCCGGTTCATAAGCATAGTGTAATCATTCATTCGTTGAAGTCTTCTTTGATTTATTTCATCAAAATTACCTAGTTTTCCAGCATATTGCAACAATTTGTTCAACTTATCTGAAAGTATTTCATGTTCTGGGATGTCATCATAACTAGTAGGTTTTTAAATTTCAGTTTCCAATTGTTGATTATTGGTATATAGCAATCCAATTCTGTTTGAATAGTTAACTTGTATCTTGTATTCTGCAATTTTTTTAAAGTCAGCCATTGTTAGTTTTTTTGAAGATTTGGTGGAATTTTGTATGTAGATAATCTTTCAGCATTAAGACAATTATTGTAGCTGTTACATAGATACACTTTTTAGGTTGAGGGCATTTTCTTTTTTTCCTATTTTTCTTCCAAGTGCTTATCGTGATGTCAAATGCCTTTTCTGTACCAGTTGAGATGACTATTTGTATTTTCTTCCTTATTTAAATCTTACATTTCATTGGTTAACAATCTTACATTCTTAGGAGTAGCACCACTTAAACATGCTGCATCCAACTTTCTAAAATTTTGTTTTCTATATGTCAAGGTTTGTCTCTGTTGCAATTGTAAATGCATCATTAGAACCACCTGTGCAAGATTTCCTCTAGGTAAAGTCTGTCAACTTCATATTCTTCAGTAACACTAGCAGCTTTTGCTTATTGATATTTAGATAGATGGATAAATGGATGTTATCAGTTGCCTGTGTAAATATAAACCATTGAAGTTAAATCCTGTTCTGGGGGTAAAGTAAGCTTGGATTCTTTGTTGTTCCCTAATTCTTCAGTATTTTCACTACGCACTATTCTGCTCATTGTTAGCTGTTGCGCTAAGAGTAATGATGGAGCATATATCTAATGGCTATGTTTACTATTTCTATATTCTTTTTTTAATTTTTATTCTTTCATTATTCATATGTGCATACAATGCTTCGGTAATTTCTCCCCCCTGCCCCACCCCCTCCCTTACCACCCCTCGCCCCGACCCTCCCTCTCCCCTCCACCCCCTCGATATCCAGCAGAAACTATTTTACCCTTATCTCTAATTTTGTTGAAGAGAGAGTATAAGCAGTAATAGGAAGGAACAAGGGTTTTTCCTGGTTGAGATAAGGATAGCTATATAGGGCATTGACTCACATTGATTTCCTGTGTGTGTGTGTTACCTTCTAGGTTAATTCTTCTTGATCTAACCTTTTCTCTAGTTCCTGGTCCCCTTTTCCTATTGGCCTCAGTTTCTTTTAAGGTATCTGCTTTAGTTTCTCTGCGTTAAGGGCAACAAATGCTAGCTAATTTTTTAGGTGTCTTACCTATCCTCACTCCTCCCTTGTGTGCTAAAGCTTTTATCATGTGCTCAAAGTCCAATCCCTTTGTTGTGTTTGCCCTTGATCTAATGTCCACATATGAGGGAGAACATACGATTTTTGGTCTTTTGGGCCAGGCTAACCTCACTCAGAATGATGTTCTCCAATTCCATCCATTTACCGGAGAATGATAACATTTCGTTCTTCTTCATGGCTCCATAAAATTCCTTTGTGCATAGATACCACATGTTCTTGATCCATTCGTCAGTAGTGGGGCATCTTGGCTGTTTTCATAACTTGGCTATTATGAATAGTGCCGCAATAAACATGGGTGTGCAGGTGCCTCTGGAGTAACCTGTGTCACAGTCTTTTGGGTATATCCCCAAGAGTGGTATTGCTGGATCAAATGGTAGATCAATGTTTCACTTTTTAAGTAGCCTCCAAATTTTTTTCCAGAGTGGTTGTACTAGTTTACATTCCCACCAACAGTGTAAGAGGGTTCCTTTTTCCCCTCATCCTCTCCAGTACCTGTTGGTGGTGGTGTTGCTAATGATGGCTATTCTAACAGGGGTGAGGTGGAATCTTAGTGTGGTTTTAATTTGCATTTCCTCTATTGCTAGAGATGGTGAGCATTTTTTCATGTCTATTTTGGCCATTTGAATTTCTTCTTTTGAAAAAGTTCTGTTTAGTTCACTTGCCCATTTCTTTATTGGTTCATTAGTTTTAGAAAAATTTAGTTTTTTAAGTTCCCTATATATTCTGGTTATCAGTCCTTTGTCTGATGTATAGTTGGCAAATATTTTCTCCCACTCTGTGGGTGTTCTCTTCAGTTTAGAGACCATTTCTTTTGATGAACAGAAGCCTTTTAGTTTTATGAGGTCCCATTTATCTATGCTATCTCTTAGTTGTTGTGCTGCTGGGGTTCCATTGAGAAAGTTCTTACCTATACCTACTAACTCCAGAGTATTTCCTGCTCTTTCCTGTATCAGCTTTAGAGTTTGTGGTCTGATATTAAGATCCTTGATCCATTTTGAGTTAATATTGGTATCTAGTTTCAGTTTTTTGCAGACTGCTAACCAGTTTTCCCAGCAGTTCTTGTTGAAGAGGCTGCTTTTTCTCGATCGTATATTTTTAGCGACTTTGTCAAAGACAAGTTGCTTATAGTTGTGTGGCTTCATATCAGGGTCCTCTGTTCTGTTCCACTGGTCTTCATGTCTGTTTTTGTGCCAGTACCATGCTGTTTTTATTGTTATTGCTTTGTAATATAGTTTGAAGTCAGGTATTGTGATACCTCCAGCATTGTTCTTTTGACTGAGTATTGCCTTGGCTATTCGTGGCCTCTTGTGTTTCCATATAAATTTAACAGTAGATTTTTCAATCTCTTTAATGAATGTCATTGGAATTTTTATGGGAATTACATTGAACATGTAGATTACTTTTGGGAGTATAGACACTTTTACTATGTTGATTCTACCAATCCGTGAGCATGGGAGATCTCTCCACTTTCTATAGTCTTCCTCAATCTCTTTCTTCAGAAGTTTGTAGTTTTCCTTGTAGAGAACATTCACATCTTTTGATAGGTTTACACCTAGTATTTGATTTTTTTTTTGAGGCTGCTGTAAATGGAATTGTTTTCATACATTCTTTTTCAGTTTGTTCATTATTAGTGTATAGAAATGCTAATGATTTTTCTATGTTGATTTTATATCCTGCTACCTTGCTGTAGCTATTGATGATGTCTAGAAGCTTCGCAGTAGAGCTGTTTGGGTCTTTAAGGTATAGGATCATGTCGTCTGCAAATAGGGATATTTTGACAGTTTCTTTACCTATTTGTATTCCTTTTATTCCTTCTTCTTGCCTAATTGCTCTGGCTAGGAATTCCAGTACTGTGTTGAATAGGAGTGGAGATAGTGGGCATCCTTGTCTGGTTCCTGATTTTAGAGGGAATGGTTTCAGTTTTTCTCCGTTAAGTATAATGCTGGCTGTAGGTTTGTCATATATAGCTTTTATAATGTTGAGGTACTTTCCTTCTATTCCTAGTTTTCTTACAGGTTTTATCATGAAATGGTGTTGGATCTTATCAAAGGTTTTTTCTGCATCTATTAGATGATCAAGTGGTTTTTGTCTTTGCTTCTGTTAATGTGGTTTATTACGTTTATTGATTTTCATATGTTGAACCACCCCTGCATCCCTGGGATGAAGCCTACTTGGTCGTGGTGAATAATCTTTTTGATGTGTTGTTGGATTCGGTTTGCCATTATTTTGTTGAGGATTTTTGCATCAGTGTTCATTAAGGAGATTGTCCTATGGTTCTCCTTTTTGGAGGTGACTTTGCCTGGTTTTGGGATAAGTGTAATACTGGCTTCATAAAATGTGTTAGGCAGTTTTCCTTCCCTTTCTATTTCATGGAAAGGCTTAAAGAGGGTTGGTATCAGTTCTTCTTTAAATGTCTGATAGAATTCAGCAGAGAATCCATCAGGTCCTGGACTTTTCTTTTTGGGGAGACTCTTGATTGCTGCTTCAATTTCATTTTGTGTTATAGATCTATTCAGGTGATTAATTTCCTCTTGGTTCAGTTTTGGATGATCATATGTATCTAGAAATCTGTCCATTTCTTTAAGATTTACAAATTTATTTGAATATAGGTTCTCAAAGTAGTCTCTGATGATTTCCTGGACTTCCATGGTGTTTGTTGTTATCTCCCCTTTAGCATTCCTGATTCTATTAATTTGGATTTTTTCTCTCCTCGTTTTAGTCAGGTTTGCCAGGGGTCTGTCGATCTTGTTTATTTTTTCAAAGAACTAACTTTCTGTTTCATTTTTTCTTTGTATGTTTTTTTTGGTTTCTATTTCGTTGATTTCAGCTCGTATTTTTATTATTTCTCTCCTGTTTGTTTTGGGATTTGCTTGTCCTTGTTTTTCTAGAAGTTTGAGATGTATCATTAGGTCATTGATTTGGGATCTTTCAGTCTTTTTAATATATGCACTCATGGCTATAAACTTTCCTCTCAGGACTGCCTTTGCTGTGTCCCATAGGTTCCGGTAGGTTGTGTTTTCATTTTCACTGACTTCCAGGAACTTTTTAATTTCCTCTTTTATTTCATCAATGAACGATTGTTCATTAAACAATGAGTTATTCAGTTTCCAGACGTTTGCAAGTTTTTTGTCTTTACTTTTGTTGTTGAGTTCTCATTTTATTGCATTGTGATCAGATAGTATGCACGGTATTTTTTTATATTTGCTGAGGCTTGCTTTGTGCCCTAGGATATGACCAATTTTGGAGAAGTTTTTTTGGCTGCTGTGAAGAATATATATTGTGTAGAAGTTGGATGAAATGTTCTGTAGACATCAAGTAGGTCCATTTGATCTATTGTATATTTTAGATCTTGAATTTCTTTATTGATATTTTGTTTGGATGACCTATTTATTGATGATAATGGGGTGTTAAAGTCTCCCACAACCACTGTGTTGGTGTTTATATATGCTTTTAGGTCTTTCAGGGTATGTTTGATGAAATTGGGTGCGTTGACATTGGGTGCGTACAGATTGATGATTATTTCCTTTTGGTCTATTTCCCCTTTTATTAGTATGGAATGTCCTTCTTTATCGCATTTGATCAATGTAGGTTTGATGTCTAGTTTGTCGGAGATAAGTATTGCTACTCCTGCCTGTTTTTGGGGGCCATTAGCTTGTTAAATCTTCTTCCTACTTTTCATCCTAAGCCTATGCTTATTTCTGTCGGTGAGATGGGTCTCCTGTAAACAACAAATTGTTAGATCTTCCTTTTTAATCCATTTCGTCAAGCAGTGCCTTTTGATGGGGAAATTAAGTCCATTAGCATTAAGTGTTAGTACTGATATGTATGTGGTGGTTCCTGTCATTTAGTTGTCATAGTTGTTTGAAGGTTTGATTGTGTGTTCCTAAGTTGAGGTCACTCACTACTTTCTTGCTTTTTCTTTTCCTGTAGTTTGGTGCTGTCTGTCCTTTCATGGTTATGTTGGGTTTCACTTTCTGTTTGCAGAATCCCTTGCAGAATCTTTTGTAGTGGTGGCTTTGTGGTCACATATTGTTTTAGTTTCTGCTTATCATGGAAGACTTTTATTGCTCCATCTCTTTTTAATGATAGTTTTGCTGGGTAGAGTATCCTGGGGTTGAAGTTATTTCCATTCAGTGCCCAGAAGATCTCACCCCACGCTCTTCTTGCTTTTAATGTTTCTGTTGAGAAGTCTGCTGTGATTTTGATGGGTTTACCTTTGTATGTTACTTGTTGTTTCTCTCTTACAGCCTTCAATATTCTTTCCCTAATTTCTGTACTTGTTTTAATGATGATATGTCGTGGGGTAGTTGTATTTTGATCTGGTCTGTTTGGTTTTCTGGAGGCCTCTTGCATCTGTATGGGAATATCTTTCTCTAGATTTGGGAAGTTTTCCGTTATTATTTTGTTGAGTATATTGCGCATTCCCTTTGCTTGCACCTTTTCTCTTTCTTTGATGCCCATGATTCTCAAGTTTGGTCTTTTGATGGAGTCATTGAGTTCTTGCATTTTCTTTTCACGGGTCTTGAGTTGTTTAATTAATAGTTCTTCGGTTTTTCCTTTAATTACCATTTCATCTTTGAGGTCTGAGATTCTGTCTTCAGTTTGTCTTTTCTGCTGGATTGGCTTTCCGTTTTGTTTTGCAATTGTGTTTCGTTCTTTTTTCTGAGTTTTTCCATTTCCTGAGTCACTTCCTCTTTAATGTTGTCTATTTTTGTCCTGAGTTCATTTATGTGTTTATTAATCATTTTCTCTGTTTCACTTTTGTGTTATACAGTGCTTGTATGGTTTCCTTTATTTCTTCTTTTGCTTTTTCAAATTCTCTATTTTTGTTTTCTTGGAATTTCTTGAGTGTCTCCTGTACATTTTTGTTGATCATGTCCAGTATCATCTCTATAAAATTCTTGTTGAGTACCTGTAATATGTCTTCTTTTAAATTATTCTTGTGGGCTTCATTGGGTTCTTTGGCATAGTTTATCTTCATTTTGTTGGAGTCTGGATCTGAGTATCTGTTTTCTTCATTTCCTTCTGGTTCCTGTACTAATTTTTTGCTGTGGGGAAACTGTCTTCCCTGTTTTTTCTGTCTTCCTGTCATTGCCTTTGGTGGTGTTATTGTCCATGTACTGTGTGCAATTAAGTATTTTCTGGCTTGTAATAATAGCACTAGTGATATTTAGAATGGAAGGGTGAGGGGATGGAAAGAAAGAAGTTAAAGGAAAAGGGAAAAAGAAATAAGTAGAAAAAAAAACAAAACAAAGAAACAAACAAAAAAGTTTCCAAGATATATATAGAGAGAGACAGTGTACTAATCAACCGTGAGCTGAAAAGGTATTAAAGAGACAGGGAGAGGATTGAAAATAAAAAATAAAAAGAGTAAAGATAAGAATAAAAATTTAAAAATAAGTAGATGAAAGAAAAAATATATATAAAATAAAATAAAATAAAAAGTAAAAAATAAAAACCTCCAAGTTCAAATGCCCGCTGCTGTCAGCCTGCTGTTGCTGGAGGCGTTATTTATGCAGATCTCTGGGGTGAGCTTAGCACTCACCTGGCCCCTCAGGCTTTGTTTACTCAGAGTCCTGTGCATGAGCCGCTGCTACAAGCTTTCCCCTTTCCAAGCACACTGCAGATGACACTGCACCTGCTTTCTCAGGCCTGAGTGTTTATTTACAGTTAACGTGGGAAGTGGGTCTTACCCCCTCTCCTGTGGAGTTCTCCTCCTTCCGCCACTCTCACATGCTTTCCCGCTCCTCGTTGCTGGGCGGCACCCACTCCAACCGGAGCCTGCCCGGCTTGGCCGAGCTTGTTTATTTTCAGTCCCAGGAAGGATTCTCCTCCCCCCCTCTTCAGAGCTCAGGGCGCCCCACCCTCTTTGCTACCTGTCTTTATTGTTCTTATTGCTTATTACTCAGTTTCTCTTTTTTCCCCCAGTGAGGGTCGTTCTTTCCTGGGGGCTATGCTGATCTGGCCTAGGGTTGTCTGTGGGAGTACCGCGAACCGCTTAGCTCACCTTGTCCGCATCTTCCCAAGCCGTCTGGGCGCGGGCGACTGGCAGCCTGGGGACCATCCTGGTTTCTCCATTTAACGTGAAGTGGAGATGCTCTGCGCCCGCTGGAGGTGTGGAGGGGTCAGAGTTTTGCCTCTTCTCGGTGGCCTTGCCTGCAAGGTGTTTCTCCAAGGTTTCACTGTAGGAGGTACGCTTTCTGCTTCCTCCCTCTAGCAGCCATCTTGGAATCCCTCTATTTCTATATTCTTATAATTGAAAATACTGAACCAACTTCATTATGTGTACTTGATACTGGTCAGTGCTTTATGAATACAAGGGGAGAATAATTGGTTATTACAGAACTCAAATGGATTGAGTATTTTTACTTTGGTGTTGAATAAGTATGGACATGTATTATATGAACCTACAATTGCAGGTCATCTCAATTGCAACTATGTAATGGAATTTGCAAAACATCCTAAACCAATGAAGTTAACTTTTCATATAGGACTACCATTTAGTTTAAAATTTATAGGTAGATAGATTCACACAGGAAAGGGTAGAGTGTGACAAAAAGAAAATGGGGAGAGAAAGCAGGAAGTCTTAGGGTGTTTTTTCACCCCGTATCCCTAAATGAGCAAGGAAAATGCATCCACATTTAAACCTGAAGTTTTTAATCCAGTAAAATACTCTAAATTTTCCTTGTCACAAACACTGCTATAGAAAGAATTAATTGGACTTCGTGAGGGAAATTTATATATGCAAAAAACATACATCCTAGCTTCTCCTACAATATATTCAATTAATCTAAGCTTTTTTTTTTTTTTTGCTGTACCAAGTCTTGAACTGAGGGCCTACACCTTGAGCCACTCCACCAGCCCTTTTTTTGTGATTTTTTTTGTTTTCAAAATAGGGTCTTGCAGACTATTTGCCTGGGATGGCCTTGAGCCATGATCCTCTTGATCGCTGTCTTCTGAGTAACTAGGAGTACAGGTGTTAGCCACTGGCACCCAGCTAATCTAAGCTAATTTTAAACATATATTCAAACATATGTTGCAAAACTTTACACGTCTGATGTTTCCAGCAGGTTTTGGTTAGTATGCCAATGCTGTGTTAAATATGCTCATCAAAGGCATGGTTTTCCTCATGCTTTTCTTTTTGGGGGTTCACTGACCTTATTAATCTGTACATTTATCTCCTCAAATTTGGGGTATTATTTTGCTTTCTCTTCTCTGTTTTAAACATTAGGGCTTTTGATTCTTCCTCTCCTTTAAGGTCTGTCCTTCATTTTCTCTTGCTCTTCCTTTTCCTCTTCTTTCTTTCTACTCCTCCTCCTCTTTTTTTCCCTCCAGTCTTTTTTCCTCTGAACTTTCAGTTCGGATAACCTCTATGGACATGCTGCATTCATATTCATGTTCATATTCATATTCACTAACACTGTAATTTCCCTTCAATGAACCTAAAATTTTCTGATATTTTTTCAGCTCTAAAATGATCATTTTTCACTTTTTTATATTTTACTTTTCTCTGCTCTGATTTTCTCCTTTTTATTCATTCTAAGTGCATTTTCATGTACCTCACTGAGTATAGTTACTACCTGTTAAAAGTTATGTAGTTAATTTCAGAGTCATCTCAAATCTGATTGCTATTAATTGTCATTTCCTTTGACAATGAGTCAGATTTTCCTGGTAGAAATTGAGTAATCATTTGTTGATATTTTTATTAGGCATTGTGAGTAGTTTGTTGTGAATATTCTGTATTTTATTGTAGTCCTTTGAAGAATGTTGTTTTTGTTTTAGCAGTTAATTTAATTGGACCCAAATTGTAATTTTCTCTTATCTGTGCAGGGCAACAGGCTAAAATATTGTTTTAATTAATGTAACCTTATCTTCAAACTGCTTTTGAAGCAGTTTGATGTAAAACTGCTTTTTTGTATCAAGTATCATATGTTTCAAAAATATAAAATATCATGCCATTATAAATAAGCACAGATATGTATGCTGACTTGTTAATAACTTTTGCTGATTTAATAATGCCTTATATTTACAAGGCATGTTTGCATATTGTTTTATTAATCACTTTGACCTGTTTCTCTAAGTTGTCAACTATCTTAAATTTTGATATTAAATATATTGTTTGGCATATAATCCATGTGAATTTGAAGATTTCTTTAAAGATCAATATACAGATATTTTATTGGAATAATTATGGGAACTACTAGCCTGATACTTTTAAAAAAATTTCTATGTATATATGTATTATCACTCAAATTGGTTAATCCCCTCTTATTTTTCTCCTTTTTACTTTAGTCTCCTTCTTATGGTGATTTCAGCCAGTTTAAAAATTCTGTATTCATTCTTTTTAGTAAGTACATCAACCATATCCACCTTCTTAACTTCCTTCTTTTCTCCATCCCTTGTATGTGACCTCCCCTTAATATGACCTGTTTTTCATAATATTGCTGTATTTGTATTAGGTTTATATTCCACATATGAGAGAAATCGTTTTTGGCTTTTGGAACCTGGCTAACTTCCCTTAAGATGATGTTCCCCTGTTCGATCCATTTATCTGCAAACAACAAAATTTCATTCTTTATGGCTGAAAAAATTCCATTGTATATAAATATCACATTTTCTTAATCCATTCATCAGTTGTGGGGCATCTTGGCTGTTTCCATAGCTTAGCTATTGTGAATAATGCTGTAGTAAACCTGGGTGTACTGGTGCCTTTATTGTAACCTGACTTACATTCCTTCAGGTATATCACCAGGAGTGGTATTGCTGAGTCATATGACAGTTCTATTTTTGGTTTTTTGAGGATCCTTCATGCTGTTTTCCATAGTAGTTGTACTAATTTACATTACCACCAACAGTGTATGAGGACTTCTTTTTCCCCACATCCTCTCTAATGTTTGTTGTTGTTTGTGTTTCTGATGATAGCCATCCTAATAGGAGTGGTAGAATGTTGGTGTGGTTTCAATTTACATTTCCTTTATAGTCAGGGAAAGGATTTTGGAAGGTGGAGATGGTGGAAATATTATATACACATGACATGAATGGAAAAATGAGACCTGTCGAAACTCTTCCAGAAATGAGGGGAGGGAGGATAAAGGAGAATGATGGAGGGGGTGAATTCAACCATGATATATTGTAAGAACTTTTGTAAATGTCACATTGTGCCCCCAGTAAAATAATAATAATAAATTAAAATTTATTAAAACAGTTGTAGACTATTTATGCATGTATTTCATGAGGGATTATATAGGTAGATTATTTCACAGTGATTATTATCAAACTTAGTAACATGTGTAGTTTGAAATTGTAATTTATCCTGAACATAAAATCATTTCATTTTGAATTTGAAATTAAATTTTATTCTCTATGTAGGGAACTTTTAAAAAGCAATCCAGATAAAGAAAATTAAATACGGATCTCATGGAAATAATGAAATATTTTTAGGTTAAATATGTTTATGGAGTTAGAAAATATAATAAGCTAGTTGGATCTATTAAATCACCAGTAGTAGATTACCTGAACACTTTTTTCTCTTTGAACTAGTCCTCTGTCAATTTTACTTACAAATCACATTCTTTCAGCTTGATAAAAAGAATTCAAAAATTAAAAATTATACCAATAACCTTTCTGTTGTGTGTTTAACATATAACAGATACTCTTAACTTTTACTTATTTATTACAACATTGTATTTTGCCTGCTAGTGAAAACACTGCTTCCTTATCCAAGCCTTTTTCCTAATTATTAATCTTGAGGTAGATTTTTACCTCACTGTCTAAGAGAGACTTGGGAACCCATAAGGCGAAGAAAACTTCACTATCTACAGAATGACCCATGCCCATGTTCAGTTATCTGTAGTAAGCTTACTCTAGTATAAGTATAAGACAGCAGGAATATATTAAATTTTATAAATGGTTCATCTAAATTGTTTTTTGTTTCATTCTATTAGCAATCTAATACATATGCTGTGTGGAAAAGAAAAAGTACTTTTTTTTTTTCATTTCAACTTAGTGTCAGTTTCTTGGGTCCCATAAATACCCTTCATATTTTTATTGAGATTCTGTTAAATTTACAAGTGAATTTTCAAAGAACTGACAGCTGGAGGTTGTCCAAATAACACTATCCAAGTAGTACAGGATGTCTTTCCATTTAATTAAATCTACCTTTGTAGACTGGTGATGTAGCTCAGTGGAAGAACATTTGCCTAGATTGCAGGAGGCCCTGGGTTTGATCCCTGTAACACCACAATTGAAAAAAAAAAAAGCCAATAAAGTCTACCTTTGTGGGTTTTAAGAATGGTTTAAAGTTTTTCTTTATTTATATGTTTCATCCTTTGCTATGCTTATTCCTTTCATACTTCTTAAAATTAAACCTGTCATTATGTCATCTCATTATAATTTATGCATATGAAGATTACAACAAAGATAGAGCAGCATGTTTGATTACTGCTACCACAACAAAACAGCTCTCAGAATAATGTGAGTCACATGAAGTCACATGAAGTTTTTGGTTTCCCAGCACATATAAAAGTTTTATTTACACTATGTTATAATGTTTTACATATGCAACAGTGTTACATATGAAAAAAAATCCGGTATACATGCCTTGACTAAAAAGTGCTTTTCTTTTTTGCTGAAAAAAAGGTAACAGTCATCCAAGCCTTTTAAAAAGTCTCATTCTCTTTGTTGGTGGAGAGTCTTATCTGGATTTTCATGATGGGTACTGAAGGTTACAGTAGCTTTGATAATTTCTTAAAATAAGACAACAGTCAAATCTGCTTCATCAGTTGCTTCTTTAATGTATTTCTCTGTAGCATTCAATGCTATTAGATAGCATTTTACCCACAGTAGAACTTCTTCACAGTTGGAATAAGTCCTCTCAAATATTGCCATTGCCTGTCCTCTACGTCTGTGTGATATTCTGAATCCTTTGCTGTCACTTTAGCAATGTTCGTGGCACCTTCACCAGGAGTAGATTTCACCTCAAGATTCTACTTTCTTTGCTCATCCACAGAGAGCAAATCCTCATTCATTTGCAACTTGACATTGCAGGAATTCAGTTACATCCTCAGGCTCTACTTCTGATTTCAGTTTCTTGCTATTTCTACCACATCTGCAGTTACTTCCTCCTCTGAAGTCTTGCGCCCATTAAGGTAGTATAAAGGCAGACTTTCTCCCTTCCTTCTGTCTGTTCCTCCCTCCCTTCCTCCTTCCTTATAAATGGAACAACAAAGCATAGATAATTTTACATCTGTTTGCAACATAATTTTTTAATAAAAAGGGCATATTCTTTTAAAAATTTTGTTCTATTTTTGAATTAAGGTATATTAATAATACAAGGGCACTTCATTGTGATAATTCTACACATGCGTATCATGTACCTTGAACATGTTTACACTATCCATTATATGTCCATTATCCTCTCCCTTCTCTCCCCTTTTTCCAAAGTATTTGGTAGATGTCATTATTGCTGACTTCATATGTAAATATGCAGCATACTTCCATCCCCTTCACTCCTTGGTATCCATCCATTCCCCCTTCCCCTCCTACTTACCCTCCCCAGACAGTCCCGCATATACATTCATGTCCCATCATCATTGCCACCCCTACCACCATCATCATCATCATTTTAGGTCTAGGTTCTACAAATGAGTGAGAACATGTGATGTTTGGCCTCTTGAGCTTGATTATCTCACTCAGCATGATGACCTCCAGCTGCATCCACTTTCCCGCAAATGATGTAATTTTATTATTCCTCATGGCGAGAAGTATTCCATGGTGTATATATGTACCATATTTTCATCATCCATTCATCACTTGGTGAGCACCTTGGCTAATTCCACAGTTTGGCCATTCTGAAGAGAGCTGCAGTGAATATAGGTGTGCAGGCATCCCTCTTGTATATTGATTTTCACTCCTTTGGATATTTGCTCAAAAGTGGCATGCAGGATTAAATGTACATCTAGTTTTGCTGTTTTGAAGAACTTCCATACTGCTTTCCATACTGGTCACACTTGTTTACATTCCACAACAGTACGGGAGGGTTCCTTTCCTCCTGCTTTCTTGCCAGTATTTATTGTTGTTGTTTTCTTGATGATAGACATCTGATTGGGGTGAGATAAAATCTTAGTGTAGTTTTGATTGCTTTTCCTTTTTGACTAAGAATGTTGAAAATTTCTTCGTGTACCCATTTGTATTTCTTCTTCTGAGGATTGTGCATTCAGTTCATTTGCCCATTTGTTAATTAAATCAAGAGTTCTTTTGCTATTTAAGTCACGACTTACTGAATATTTAAAGTACATTTTTGAGACTGCTCAAAAATACTCTTTTCAAAATATAATTATTCATTGACTGTGCACCTGGTCATCCATTAGCTCTAATGTAGATCTACAAAATTAATATTTTCATGCTAGCTAACACAGCATCCATTCCACAGCCCAAAGGTCAAGGAGGAATTCTGACTTTAAAATCTTAATATTTAAGAATTACATTTTATTGGCTACCAGTGGCAGTGATTCCTCTGTTGGATCTGAACAAAGTAAATTAAACCTTCTGGAAAGGATTTTCCATTCTAGACACTATTAAGAATATTTGTAACGGAGAAAAACTGAAACCATTCCCTCTAAAATCAGGAACCAGACAAGGATGCCCACTATCTCCACTCCTATTCAACATGGTACTGGAATTCCTATCCAGAGCAATTAGGCAAGAAGAAAAAAAAGAAAAGGAATACAAATAGGTAAAGAAACTGTCAAAATATCCCTATTTGCAGACGACATGATCCTATACCTTAAAGTCCCAAAAAACTCTACTCCGAAGCTTCTAGACATCATCAATAGCTACAGCAAGGTAGCAGGATATAAAATCAACATAGAAAAGTCATTAGCATTTCTATACACTAACAATGAGCAAACAGAAAAAGAATGTATGAAAACAATTCCATTTACAATAGCCTCAAAAAAAATCAAATACCTAGGTGTAAACCTAACAAAAGATGTGAAAGACCTCTACAAGGAAAACTATACACTTCTGAAGAAAGAGATTGAGGAAGACTATAGAAAGTGGAGAGATCTCCCATGCTCATGGATTGGTAGAATCAACATAGTAAAAATGTCAATACTCCCAAAAGTAATCTACATGTTTAATGCAATTCCCATCAAAATTCCAATGACATTCATTAAAGAGATCGAAAAATGTACCGTTAAATTTATATGGAAACACAGGAAGCCACGAATAGCCAAGGCAATACTCAGTCAAAAGAACAATGCAGGAGGTATCACAATATCTGACTTCAAACTATATTACAAAGCAGTAGCAATAAAAACAGCATGGTACTGGCACAACAACAGACATGAAGACCAGTGGAACAGAATAGAGGACCCAGATATGAAGCCACACAACTATCACCAACTTGTCTTTGACAAAGGAGCTAAAAATATACGATGGAGAAATAGCAGCCTCTTCAACAAAAACTGCTGGGAAAACTGGTTAGCAGTCTGCAAAAAACTGAAACTAGATCCATGTATATCACCCTATACCAAGATTAACTCAAAATGGATCAAGGATCTTAATATCAGACCACAAACTCTGAAGTTGATACAGGAAAGAGTAGGAAATACTCTGGAATTAGTAGGTATAGGTAAGAAATTTCTCAACGAAACCCCAGCAGCACAGCAACTAAGAGATAGCATAGATAAATGGGACCACATAAACTAAAAAGCTTCTGTTCATCAAAAGAAATGGTCTCTATACTGAAGAGAACACCCACAGAGTGAGAGAAAATATTTGCCAGCTATACATCAGACAAAGGACTGATAGCCAGAATATATAGGGAACTTAAAAAACTAAATTCTCCCAAAACTAATGAACCAATAAAGAAATGGGCAAGTGAACTAAACAGAACTTTTTCAAAAGAAGAAATTCAAATGGCCAAAATAGACATGAAAAAATGCTCACCATCTCTAGCAATAGAGGAAATGCAAATTAAAACCACACTAAGATTCCACCTCACCCCTGTTAGAATAGCCATCATCAGTAACACCACCAACAATAGGTGTTGGCGAGGATGTGGGGAAGAAGGAACCCTCTTACACTGTTGGTGGGAATGTAGACTAGTACAACCACTCTGGAAAAAAATTTGGAGGCTACTTAAAAAGCTAGACATTGATCTACCATTTGATCCAGCAATACCACTCTTGGGGATATATCCAAAAGACTGTGACACAGGTTACTCCAGAGGCACCTGCACACCCATGTTTATTGCGGCACTATTCACAATAGCCAAGTTATGGAAACAGCCAAGATGCCCCACCACTGACGAATGGATTAAGAAAATGTGCTATCTATATACACAATGGAATTTTATGCAGCTATGAAGAAGAACAAAATGTTATCATTCGCTGGTAAATGGATGGAATTGGAGAACATCATTCTGAGTGAGGTTAGCCTGGCCCAAAAGACCAAAAATCGTATGTTCTCCCTCATATGTGGACATTAGATCAAGGACAAACACAACAAGGGGATTGGACTTTGATCACAAGATAAAAGCGAGAGCACACAAGGGGCGGTGAGGATAGGTAAGACACCTAAAAAACTAGCTAGCATTTGTTGCCCTTAACGCAGAGAAACTAAAGCAGATACTTTAAAAGCAACTGAGGCCAATAGGAAAAGGGGACCAGGAACTAGAGAAAAGGTTAGATCAAAAAGAATTAACCTAGAAGGTAACACAGATGCACAGGAAATCAATGTGAGTCAATGCCCTGTATAGCTATCCTTATCTCAACCAGCAAAATCCCTTGTTCCTTCCTATTATAGCTTATACTCTCTCTACAACAAAATTAGAAATAAGGGCAAAATAGTTTCTGCTGGGTATTAAGGGGTTGGAGGGAGAGGGAGGGGGTGGAGTGGGTGGTAAGAGAGGGGGTGGGGGCAGGGGGGAGAAATGACCCAAGCCTTGTATGCACATGTGAATAATAAAAGAAAAAAAAAAGAATATTTGTGACTCATGGAAGGTTATTAAAATGTTAACCTTAAAGGAATTTTGAAGAAGTTGTTTTCCAATTTAGAGCACAGGCAGGATAGATTTAATATAATTCTTAAAGGTTGTAGCATTTTCGGAATGGCAAATGAGTATTGGTTTCAACTTGAAATCACCAGCTGTATTAGTTCCTAGAAAGAGAGTCAGTTTGCATTTGAGCTTTGAAGCCAAGGATTGATTTCTGCCTGGTTGCAAAATGATCTAGCTGGATGGCATCTTCTTTCAGTGTAAGTCTGTTTTGTCCACATTGAAAATTTGTTGTTTAACTTCATCTGTTATCTTAGTTATCTTCATCTTCTGAGTAATTTGCTTCAGCTTCTACATCAACACTTGCTGCTCTACCTTGCACTCTTGTGTTATGGAGATGCTTCTTTTCTTAAACCTCATGAGCCATGTGCAGGTAGCTTCACCTATTTCAGCCTTCAGGATGGAAGAGCATTTGACCATTGTCTTGGATTAAGGTTTTCAAAAGCACATACTAATTGCACATTGTGAGAGATTTCATTGTGATACTTCCCTACATGTATATAATATACTTTAATCATGTTCACTCCTCCTATTACTCTTTCTTATCCCCTTGCCCCTTTTTGTATGTTTCTTGAAAAATTTTAAACTGGTTTCTTTATGACCTTTTCATACATGCATACAGTGTACTTCAATATATTCTCTCCCCCTCACCCCCCTTTTCACCTTTCCACCTCCTGATGGTCTCCCCCACCCAAATAGCCCCCGTTTTATGTTCATGTTCTTTTTTCCCCCATTAGATCTAGATTCCACATATGAGAGAGAACATTCCATTTTTGTCTTTCTGAGCCTGGCTTACTTCACCTAACATGGTGATCTCTAATTCCATCCATTTACCTCCAAATGACAAAATTTCATTACTCTTTATAGCTGAATAACACTCCTTTTTGAATTTATCCTACATTTTCATATCTGCTTATCTGGTGATTGGCACCTAGGATGATTCCATAATTTGGCTATTGTGAATAATGCTGCAATAAACATGGGTGTGAAGGTATCTCTTTTGTATGCTGACATACATTCCTTCAGATACATGCCCAGGAGTGGTATAGTTTGATCATTTAGTAATCCTAGTTTTTAGCTGTTTTGAGGCGTCTCCATAATGGCTGCACTAATTTACATTGTCACCAGCGTTGTATGAGGGTTCTTTCCCCCCACATTTTCTCTAGCATTTGTTGTTGTTTGTTTTCTTGTTAGTAGTTATTTTTGACTGGAGTAGGATGGAATCTGAAAGCTGCTTTGATTTTCATTTTGTTTATTGCCCAGAATGCTGAACATTTCATGTGGTTACTGGCCATATGTAGTTCTTCTTTTGAAAAAAAAAACTGTCTACTCCATTTGCTTGTTTAATAATTGGATTATTTGTGCTTTGGGTATTTGAGCTCTTTATATATTCTGGATATTAACCCCCTGGCAGATGAACAGCTGTCAAATATTTTCTCCCATTCTGTGGGCTACATCTTTACTCTAATGATTGTTTCCTTTGATAAGCAGAAGCCTTTGAATTTGATGCAGTCCCATTTGTCTCTTCTTGTTGCTATTTCCTGAGCTATGTAGAGTCCTGTGCAGAAAGTCCTTGCTTATACCCATATCCTGAAGTGTTTTCCCTTTGTTTTCTTCTTGTAGTATCAAAGTTTTAGGACTTACATTGAGGTTTTTGGTTCATTTCAAATTAATTTTTGTACATGGTGAGAGACTTCAGGCTTCTACATGTGGCTATCCAGTTTTCCCAGGATCATTTGTTGATGAGGCTGTCTTTTCTCCAAAGTTTTTGGAAACTTTGTCAAAAATCAGATGACTCTACCTGTGTGGATTTGTTTCTGAGTCTTCTGTTCCCATTGGTCTACAGGCTTTTATGCTAATACCATGCTGTTTTTATTACTCTGGGTCTGTAGTATAATTTGAAGTCAGGTATTGCTATACCTCCAACAGTGTTCTTTTTGCTTAGGATTGCAAAGGTTATTGAGGGTCTTTTTCTTCTTTTGCTGCCATATGAATTCTTGGATTGTGTTTTTCTATTTCCATGAAGAATACAACTGAGTTTTGATGGGAATTGCTTTGAATCTGTACACTGCTTTTGGTAAGATAGCCTTTTCACAACACTAACTCTGACAATACATAAACATGGAATGTCATTCCAACTTCTAGTGTCATCTTCTCTTCTTTCTTACAGTTTTCATTGTAAAGGTCTTTCACGTTCTTATTTAAATTTATTCCTACTTGTTTTTGTCTTGTTTTTGAGGCTGTCATGAATGGGATTATTTTTCCTGATTGCTTTCTCAGCTTGTTCATTGTTGGTATATAGAAAAGCTGCTGATTTTGTGCATTGCTTTTCTGTCCTGCTACTTTGCTGAAGGGTTAATCAGATCTAAGAGTTTTCCAGTAGAGTCTTAGGATCTTTCAAGTATAAGATCATATCACCTGCAAATAGGGATCATTTGACTTCTTCCTTTCCTATTTATATCACTTTTATTTCTCTCTCTTGCCTTATTGTTCTGGCTCATAATTTAAGCACTATATTAACTAGGACAGTACACCCTTGTTTTGTTCCTGATTTTAGAGTAAATGCCTTCAGTTTTTCCCCATGTAGTACAATGTTGACAATAAGTTTGCTTTATACAGCCTTTATTATGTTGAAATATGTCCTTTCTATTCCTAGTTTCTTCATGACTTTTATTATGAAGGGATATTGAATTTTGTCAAAAGAGTTTTCTGCATCTGCTGAGATGATCATGTGATTCTTTTCCTGATTCTGTTTATCTGCTGTATTACATTCATTGATTTGCATCTGTTGAACTATGCTTGTATCCCTGGGATGAAGCCAACTTGACCATGATGTACCATCTTTTATGTGTTGTTTGAATTGACTTTGCAAGTATTTTATTGAGGTTTTTTTGTGTCTATGTTTATAAAGGAATTTGATCTCTTTTTTTGTTTTATTGTGTCCTTATCTGATTTTTCTATCAGAGTAATACCGACTTTATAGAATTAGTTTGGTAGCATTCCTTCCTTTTTTATTTTATGGAATAGCAGGAATCAATTGTTTATTTCATTATGTTTATCATTTGTTGTTTTTTGGTCTCCATTTCATTAATTTTTACTCTGATATTTATTGATTTCTGCCTACTAATTTTGATTTTGTCTTGTTCTTATTTTTTAAGAGTTTGAGGTGTATCATTAGGTTGTTTCTTTCAGTTCTTTCTGGTTTTTGTTTTAATGTAGCCACTCATAACCATAAACTTTCCTCTTAGTCCTGCCTTTGCTATATCCCACATGTCCTGATATTTTCATTTTTGTTTTCACTTGATTGTAGGGCTTTTAAAACTCCCTCTCTGATTTCCTCAATAACCCACCAATCATTCAAAAGTGTATTGTTCAATATCTGTGTATTTGTGGAGTTTCTGTAGTTTCTCTTGCTATTGATATCTAATCTTACTCCATTATGATCTGATAAGGTACAAGAAATTATTTCAGTTCTCTTTGTAAAGACTTGCTTTATGGCCTAAAATGTGATTTATTTTGGAGAAAGTTCCCGGGGCTGCTGAGAGGAATGTGTATTCTGTCCCTGTTGGACAGAATACTTATGTCTGTTAAGTCCCTTTGCTCTATGGTGCAGTTTAATTCTGAAGTTTCTTTTTGTTTTTTTTTTGTCTGTATGATCTATTTATTGATACATATCATGTATTAAAGTCCTCCACCATTATTGTATCTGGACCAATCTGTCTCTTTATGTGCAGTATTGTTTGTTGGATGCACTGATGTTTGGTACATACAAAGGAACAATTATTATATCCTCTTCATTGATTGTTCCTTTTATTAATATATGGTAGTTTTCTTCATCTTTTCTGATCAATTTGGGCTAGAGTCTATTTATTTATTTATTTTATTATTCATATGTGCATACAATGCTTGGGTCATTTCTCCCCCCAGCCCCCCCCCCCCACTGCATGTGAGAGAGAACATATGATTTTTGGTCTTTTGGGCCAGGCTAACCTCACTCAGAATGATGTTCTCCAATTCCATCCATTTACCAGCGAATGATAACATTTCGTTCTTCCAGCTGTTTGCATGTTTTTTGTCTTTACTTTTGTTGTTGAGTTCTAGTTTTATTGCATTGTGATCAGATAGTATGCACAGTATAATTTCTATTTTCTTATATTTGCTGAGGCTTTCTTTGTGCCCTAGGATATGATCTATTTTGGAGAAGGTTCCATGGGCTGCTGAGAAGAATGTATATTGTGTAGAAGTTGGATGAAATGTTCTGTAGACATCAAGTAGGTCCATTTGATCTACTGTATATTTTAGATCTTGGATTTCTTTATTGATTTTTTTGTTTGGATGACCTATCTATTGATGATAATGGGGTGTTAAAGTCTCCCACGACCACTGTGTTGGCGTTAATATATGCTTTTAGGTCTTTCAGGGTATTTTTGATGAAATTGGATGCGTTGACATTGGGTGTATATATAGGTTGATAATTGTTATTCCCTTTTGGTCTATTTCCCCTTTTAATATATGGAATGTCATCTTTATCTCGTTTGATCAATGTAGGTTTGAAGTCTACTTTGTCAGAGATAATTATTGCTACTGCTGCCAGTTTTCCGGGGCCATTGGATTGGTAAATCTTTTTCCATCCTTTCATCCTAAGCCTGTGCTTATTTCTGTCAGTGAGATGGGTCTCCTGTAAACAACAAATTGTTGGATCTTCCTTTTTAATCCAGTTCGTCAGACTGTGCCATTTGCTGGGGGAATTAAGTCCATTAACATTAAGTGTTAGTACTGATAGGTATGTGATAATTCCTGTCATTTCGTTGTCTTAGTTGTTTGAAGGTTTGATTGTGTGTACCTAAATCGATGTTACTCTCTACTTTCTTGCTTTTTCTTTTCCTGTAGTTTGGTGCTTCCTGTCCTTTCATGGTTATGTTGGGTTTCACTTTCTGTGTGCAGAATCCCTTGAAGAATCTTTTGTAGTGGTGGCTTTGTGGTCACATATTGTTTTAGTTTCTGCTTATCATGAAAGACTTCTATTGCTCCATCTATTTTGAAAGATAGTTTTGCTGGGTAGAGTATCCTGGGGTTGAAGTTATTTTCATTCAGTGCCCGGAAGATCTCACCCCACGCTCTTCTTGCTTTTAATGTTTCTGTTGAGAAGTCTGCTGTAATTTTGATCGGTTTACCTTTGTATGATATTTGTTTTTGCTCTCTTACAGCCTTCAATATTCTTTCCCTAGTTTCTGAACTTGTTGTTTTAATTATCATATGCCGTGGGGTAGTTCTATTTTGATCTGATCTGTTTGGTGTTCTGGAGGCCTCTTGCATGTGTATGGGAATAGCTTTCTCTAGATTTGGGAAATTTTCTGTTATTATTTTGTGGAATTTATTATGCATTCCCTTTGCTTGTACCTCTTCTTCTTCTTTGATGCCCATGATTTCAGGTTTGGTCTTTTGATGGAGTCAGTGAGTTCTTGCATTTTCTTTTCACAGGTCTTGAGTTGTTTAACTAATAGTTCTTTGGTTTTTCCTTTAATTACCATTTCATCTTCGAGTTCTGAGATTCTGTCTTCTGTTTGTTCTATTCTGCTGGATTGGCCTTCCATTTTGTCTTGCAATTCTGTTTTGTTCTTTTTTTTCTGAGGTTTTCCATATACTGAGGCATTTCCTCTTTAATGTTGTCTATTTTTGTCCTGAGTTCATTATCTCTTTATTAATCGTGTTCTTTGTTTCACTTTGGTGTTTATACAGTGCTTCTACGGTTTCTTTTATTTCTTCTTGTGCTTTTTCAAATTCTGTTTGTTTTCTTGGAATTTCTTGAGTATGTCCTGTACATTTTGGTTGACCATACCAGTATCATCTCTATAAAATTCTCATTGAGTGCCTGTGATATGTCTTTTTTTAGATTATTCTTGTGGGCTTCATTGGGTTCTTCAGCATAGTTTATCTTCATTTTGTTGGAGTCTGGGTCTGAGTATCTTCATTTCCTTCTGGTTCCTGTACTAATTTTTTGCTGTGGGGAAACTGGTTTCCCTGTTTTTTCTGTCTTCCCATTATTATCCTTGGTGGTGTTATTGTCCCTGTACTGTGTGCAATTAAGTATTTTCTGGCTTGTACTAATAGTACTGGTGATATTTACATTGGAAGGGTGAGAGGAGATGGACAGCAAAGAAGTTAAAGGAAAAGGGAAAAACATATAAACAAGTAGAAAAAAACAAAACAAAGAAACAAACAAAAAAAGTTTCAAAGATATAAGCAGGGAGAGACAGTGTACTAATCAACCGTAAGCTGAAAAGGTGTTAGAGAGACAGAGAGAGGATTGAAAATAAAAATAAAAAGTAAATAAATAAATAAAGAGATATCTATCTATCTATCTATATATAATATCTCCAAGTTCAAATGCAATAAAGTTTCAGTCTTAATAATTTTGGTGTTCATCCCTCAGCCTCCAGTCCTGGAGATGGTGCCTCAGATGTTGTTCTGTAGTTGTCTCATCAATGGGGAAAAATAAAATAAAACAAATCTGCAAAATACCAAAAAAACCCTACACAGTGTCCCAAGTTCAAATGCAATACAGTTTCAGTAAGTTTTTCAGCATACAGGCATAGTTCGGTAGTTGTCTCATCAAAAGTAGTTGTAGTTCGGTAGGAAGAGAAAGAAAAAAAAAAGAGTCTGGAGACAGGTCTGTGAATGGCTGTCTGCGGCTGTGGCTTTCCTGCCTGCTGCTGTCAGCCTGCTGTTGCTGGAGGCGTTATTTATGCAGATCTCAGGGGTGAGCTTAGCACTCACCTGGCCCCGCAGGCTTTGTTTACTCAGAGTTCTCCTGTGCGGGATCCCGTGTCTTTATTGTTCTTATTGCTTATTACTCAGTTTCTCTTTTTTCCCTGGGTGGGGGTCGGTCTGTCCAGGGTGCTATGCTGATCTGGCCCAGAGTTGTCTGTGGGAATACCGCTTACCGCTTAGCTCACCTTGTCCACGTCTTCCCAAGCTGTCTGGGCGCTGGCATCTGGTGGCCCAGGGGCCCTCCTGGTTTCTCCGTTTAATGTGAAGTGGAGATTCTCTGCGCAGGCTGGAGGTGTGGAGGAGTCAAAATTTTGCCTCTTCTCAGTGGTCTTGCCTGTAAGGTTTATTTCCAGCGTCTCTCCAAGATTTTACTTTGGGAGGCACACTTTCTGCTTCCTCCCTCTCCGACATCTTGGAATCCCCACTAGAGTCTATTTTGTCAGATATGAGCATAGCTATTCCTGTGTGCTTTTAGTTTCCACTTGTTTTATCATTTTCTATATTTAAATAATTATTAGCATACTAAATAATTTTATTGTTTTAGGTTTTAAGATTGATTCATGTTTTCTAGGTATATTAACATGTGTGTCATTCAGTCTATAATGGTTCTATGTGTTATTCCTAGGATTTTGTTCTTTTAAATCTGTTGATAATTTTTACAATTTTTACTTTGCCAGGTATTAATCTGCTACTTAACCATCTTCTTTTCATTGTTTTTCTAATTTCATTTAAGCTTAGAAAACTCCCTGGAACTAGCCAAACTCTGTAAGACTAGGTCAGGGTTGAGGAGGAGGAGTAAATACTGCTTGTCTAGCATAGCGACTGATGGCTGCTGGATAGTCAGCAGTCCTAGGTACAGAGATGAGTCCCTAATTGCCATTTAGTGACAGTAGAAAATGGAAGATGAAGGGGAAGGGAAAACAGATGGCTTGTAGTAATTTCTATGAAATTTTCCTCTTCCTTAGTTGACTGTTCTCAGGTATTTTCAAAATAATATAGAACAGTCCACAAATTTTATTATTACTGAAGTTATTTAATTAGTCAGAACTTTACATGATAGATTACTTTCAAAACAAATTGTACTAGGCTTTATTCTAGGCATTGGGAATTCAAAGATTCCTAAGACACAATTCCTACCTTGGTGGAGCTCACAATCTAGTATAGGAGAGAACTGTGCAAACAAATACAAAACAGCGTGGTAATAGAAGCCACTCACCGATTTTTAATATATTTGAGACCTTGCTTTGTGTTAAGCAAAGTACAAAGTGTTAAAAATTGCAGAGGAAACAAAGGAGTGACTGCCTCTGCCTGAGGAATCAGGAAGAACTCATAAAATTAGTGTCACTTCAGTAGCATTGAAGAGTGTAGTGTTTTGTCTTTTGTTTTCCTTACCCAATAGCATTATAAGTCATATGCATTAACAACTCATTCATGAAAAGGAATGATATGAACCTGAGTACTAAAATCCTTTTGATACAGTTATTGAAAGAGTATTTATCATTGCCTTATTAAATATGGAGAAATAAGTGTGCCATTTTTTTCCAAATGGTTTCATTTGCTCATGTTTTCTTTGTTGACCCAAATGAATGAAATTAGAATAAACAATCTCTAAGTCATTTGTAATCATGAGCTGATTAATGGAGTTTGGTTTCATAGCCATTATTCATTCACGAACACCTGATATCTTTCCCATAAACAAATTGTGTTTGTCCAAATTAAGAAATTAAATGAAGCATTTGATGAGTTTATGATTGACCCTTCTAACTCAGAGCCCATTAGTCAATGTCATTATCACAGAAAGTGTTTGACTAATGTGCTGTCTAAAGAAGCATGTGGATTTATTATGACTTCTGATTAATGCTTGCTGCAAGCCAAACTACTGGATTATAATAATTTTTTGATTCTCATTTTAGCAGTCATTGAAGAACTTCATCTCTGATGAAATGCATTTATGTCACATTAGATTTAGAGATGATTACAAGATATTGAGTGGATAATTTTTTCAGGTATTATTTTAGAAAGCATCTATAATATATACTTTTTAAAGGTGTTTCTTAAAATCGTTTTTGTATCTTTTAACTTTGTGGACATCATCTTTCCCTTTTCAGGTTATTGAGCTTAATATTTAGATTGTTAAACTAGTGTTAATTTATATTAATAAACACATTTAAATAGGAAAAGTACAATGTATGAATTCTTAGCACTTTAAAGTAAGCAAGTTTAACTCAAGATATTTCTTTTAACATTATATAATCTTATTTAACATATTTTAGTTTTGCCAGTAAAGCAAGTCAGTCTTTACCTAATTTATTCTAATTATAAAGTTGATTTCCACCTTTTAGAAAACTCTTTAATAGATGAATACAACTAAACCACTTGTAATAAGATGCATGCTTGAGACTGTAGTATTTGAACAATGCACTATTATGAAAATCTTAGGGGACTCAAATGTGACCCAAGTTGTTCCTTAAAATTTATGTGGAAGGGAATGTGCTAAGGGTTAAAAAGTTAAAACATTAGCTTTCATCAGAACCCATCTGATTGTCATAGTTACAAGCCAGAAGTGAAGGGCTTATAGTCTTTGTTGTGAAATAAATCTATTTATGTGTCTCTTACAATGAGAAAGAGATAAGCAGCATGCTCATGAGAATGAAAAAAAATGAACAAATGAACTCTTTGAAAATCTGTCTGATTTCTTCCATATCATGCAAATTGTGATACACCAATTTTATTTCATGCTCATCCTGATTTTATAAGGAAAAGAAAGCAAACTAACACCAGATATTGGGCAAGCCCATCACTCTACATTATTTCATTTAAGTTATAACAGAATATAATTATGATAACTAGAACAGAGCAAGGAGAGAAGGGAGAGTCATTTTAATTTTTCTCCTGATTTTGAAAGGTCGTAAGATCTGCCAAAACTAGAGAGAATTTGTCTCTCAAGCTAGGCCTTACTTTGATTGCTTTGCTCCTAATGTGATTAAAGTTTTAGGACACCAATGAAAAAGGTGAGTTAGAAGACTTTTACTGGCCCATACACCCTGTGAAAGCCAGCATTAGGACTCTGCTCTCAGCCTTCTGCTGGAAAGGGAATCTTCACAGACCATGCATTTGAGAACCTGAGTTATTAATACTATTTGAACAAGAGGATAGACAGAGGGTCTTGTTTGCTGCATTGAGAAGATCTGAGGGTACCTGGTTATACTGGTTCAGAATGTTTTTTATTTGTTGAAAGTTCTGTGGTAATCACAACATTCTTATCTCACTTTGGACATTAAGATTCTGGATTCTACCTTATAAAAAGAATATAAAAGAAGTCACTATAATTTCCAAACAAGGAGATTTTGAGCAAGAGATTCTACAGGAGTTATGTTTTCCTCCACCTAGAGCATATATGCTTCTAAAAATTATCTGAGGTTTAGAGAGATGCCTTAGTTTTCCCAGCCATATATCTCCTTCAGTAGTAGGGTCAGTACTCAGACTTAGGCAGGGTGACTCCAAAGTCTATATTCTTGCCAAGTTTTTAAACCTGTATCTTGTGGTATCTAGACATACCTTTTAAGTTCATGCATTAAAATTTACTTCTGTTTAATTTAGATCCATCACAGCACCAACATGGTTGTGTAGCTATAACGGAATCAGTAAAAACAGGTAAATATTTACTGTGAAGTTTACAGCCTCACAGAAAGGATTGCCAAAGAGCTGTTTTGGCAAAGTGGCTCACACAACTAAGCAGAATATAATGTAGGTGAGGAAGAAGAAGAGTGAACTAACTTTGAGTGCCCACTATGGGTCCATAATTAAGTTAATTAATGTAGCACAAAAGCAGCAATTGGTATTAGAGAAAAATGGCACTAACAATATGTACACACCTATTTTATATGATTGTGAGATACCAGCTTTAATAACAACATTTTATTTTTAAAGGGAGAGCCTATCATCTATAACTTGTCCTTGGGTACATTTCACTTGAGGAAAGACCAGAGTTAGTGTAAGACATTTTTTGGTCCTTCTAGTTTTTCTCTTTCATGAGGGGAGGAGGCTTAGGTTAATGTAAATTATCTTGAAGGAGATAATGTCTAAGAAAGTGAATTTAACTTTGGAGGAAAGAAAGGGAAGGGAGTCCTAGTAATATATCAGCGGCCAAACAGAAGTGGGTAGGAGCCAGGGAAGGGGAGCATCCCTTTTGTACTTGTTTCTGTTCATCCCCTTGGTCTGTACTGAATTATGTCCATGACAAATTCATATGTTGACACACTAGCACCCAAGGTAATAGCACTTGGAGATGGAGCCTTTGGGAGATAATTAAATTTATAGAAGGTCATGCGGGGGTGGGGGTCTCTTGTGGTTGGATTAGTGCCCTTATAGAAGGACACCTGAGAGCTTGCTCTTCCCTGCTGCTCACTCACATTGAGAAGGCAGCTGTCTACAAACTAGGCAAAGCCCCCTCGCCACAAACTAACCACTTCGACACCTTGACCTTGGACTTCTGGAATCCAGATCTGTGAAAAAAAACTAATTTCTCTTACTTACATCACACCGTTTATGTATTTTGTTATGGCAGCCTCCACTGACTGCAAAACCTTGTCATACATCTCTTAGCATGTTTCCCATGGAACCCAACCCCCTTCAAATCTAAGATGACTTTTTCAGATGCCTCTAAAAGAAAATTGGGCCCCAACTAGCTCTGGAAGACATTTGTATTGTTCAACTTCACCACTAATACAAGACTCAGTAACTGGGAAACGAGATTTAAAATAATATCTTGCAAGGTTTTTAAGATGGAGATGAGGGAGGTGACTTTTGTCTGTGGCGAGAATGCTTTCTGTTGTTGAATTGTAATGCGACAACAGAAATATCTCAAAGCATGAATCATTGTACACTTTAAAAAATAACAGAAAGACAGTATTGCACCAAGGAAAACACTTGTATTTTAATGCCTCAGTGTATTATAGTGTATTGGATTACTGAAGACTAGAATCCAGATAGATCTTCTTTATAGATTTCAGAACTTCTTGCCTCCATTTTGTCAAGTGTGTACTCTGACATTTTGGTCTCCTAAAGAGTGTAGTTAAAAAATTAGTAAGTCAGAGTAGCTAGGTTATGTTGAGTATGTAAGTGGTGGTACTGGTGGGCACTCCCACCAGTTGCTTGCTCTGTTTGTCCTTTTTTGTCTTATGGGCAGGGGTAGGGATTGATCCACAGTATATTAATTTTACATTTATTTAAAAAATTGGCTATCAGAAGTCAGGTGTTGATGGCTCATACCTATAATCTTAGTAGCTATTTGGGAGGCTGAGATTGGGAGGATTGAGTTTGAGGCCAGCCCAGACAAATATTTCATGAGACCCCCAATTCCAAAATTACCAGAGCAAAACAGACTGGAATTCTCGCTCAAGTGATAGAGCTTCTGCTTTGCCCCTAGTTCAATTCCCAGTCATACCCCCCAAAAAAAATTAGCTATTGAGATGGTCTTAGAGGATTCTTATCTGTAAGTAGACATGCCTATATACATACAGACATTTTAAATCAGTTGACCTGATAGGAAAATACTACTATATTGGAGTGATTTTCTTATTTTGCTGTTCTTTATTTCTCATTAATGCTGTAGCCTAAAAGAAACAACTAAGCAATTAAAATTTGCGTTCAGTAAATGAAATATTTTGGAATTTTTAGAATTTTTAAGTTATCCATTACCAATGTTTTCTTTCCTTGACTTTAGAAATTTTAGGAATTGTGTTTCTCCCCCCAAACAAAAATGAGCTGGAAGCATGGTTTATGAGGCAGAGCACCTACATAGCAAGCATGTGGTCTTGAGTTCAAACCCCATTATTACCACAAGTGGCCCAATTTCTCTGCATAGTCATTGTTATTATAATAGCCTAATCATTTAATTTCTCTTAATTTTTCTTCCTTTATCTATTGAATGTGCGATTACAAAGGAGGGAAACAGTATTTCCCCTTCCCACTGAGTGGTCCTGATTCTATGTGAAAGTATTCTTTATTTTATCTAAATATTTGTAATATCTGTATGTTTGTAATATATAAAAATTTAGGATAGTCACTTATCTTAGAAATTACTTACTAAATTTCCTTTTCTACTGTTTTAATGTAGCTATCCATAAATTGTATCAAATTCAATGACTGGAAAGATAATTTCATTACTTAACTTTTAGAAATTGTACAAAAGAATGACTTTATTGACCAAGGTAGTACTTGAAGATAATGTATCTTGAAAAGACAATAGTGAAATAGTAAACATCTCATTTTTGAAAAAAAAAAAAAGTACATGGAGTACATGCTATTTCTTGTTTCATATAACAAAACTTAATATAACAAAATAAAACCCAAATTCACATGTGAAATTACATTTCTTGGTGGCCTTTTCACTTTAAAAAAAGTGTTTGGTTTAATTTTTGTGGCATTAAAAAAGTATGCAAAACTGATAATAATCCTGATGCAAGGTAAACTGAAGGAAGTTATTGTCATATTTATAAGTATGTGACAAAATAAAATCATAAATCACAATTTTTTTTGATGCCAAAAAAAATCACTGAGGCATCACTGAGGTTTTTGAACTCAGGGCCTCATGCTTGCTAGGCAGATACTCTACCACTTGAGCCACTCTGCCAGTCACAATGGGTCTTGTGAAAATGATGTCAGAAAAAGAAATACTGTGGGAATTTCATATCCCAATTATAGTGAAACTAAGTTAGTGAATAACAGAGACCCTTGAAACAAAAAAATTGATTCTTTGTTTTTTAAATACCTTCTTCTTACCCCAATTAAGAATTTCTTTGGAGCACATAAAGTGAACTCTTAAATTATTTATATCTTATGCTCCATATTTTTGGCATTAAACAAGATTTCCTTGTATAATATAATTTCTGAAATTAGCTGTTAAGGGTAACACTGAATCATTTTCAAAATGTGATCTCTGAATAATTAGAGAATTTTAAATAAAAGTATCAGGATTAAGTTTGATAAACCTGTCTCATTTCTCTGAGTACTGCAGGCAATTAAAAGCCATTCAGTCACATTTAATTATAAAACTCTTTGGTCAGAGAAGTTTCCTTCCTCCCTTTGGGTCTTTATCTATGACATTAGGTTGTGGACCACTCAAACTTTTGGCCTGGATTACTGATCAGGCAATTTGGGGACTTTGGAAAGGACCAGTATAATCAAATTAATACTGTTCGCTCTAAGAGAGAAACAGCCTACAACGCTGGGGATGTAGCTCAGTGGTAGAGCACATGCTTAACATGCACAGGTCTCAGGTTCAGCATTGAACAGTGCAGAAAATAGAATAAAAATGTAAACCTGCATGCTCCTTTAGCTTATAGAAAAAGAAAACTGAGTCAACTGGTAAACAAGGATGAACCATCCACATCTAAACATTTGTAAGGTTTGCATTTAAAAGTCCATAGTTTTTCACTAGACACACTACCTTAGTTTGTTAATTATTTAACTGAAGTAAAAGGGGGAACACTATGTGTTTTCAGTTGTTGAAAAATCTGTAGTGAAGTCTTATATACACTTCTGATCCAGACAAAATGTCAGGAAAAAAAAAACCACAACCCCTTTTTAGTGTGTGACCAAAGGTAAAATTTAACTAGAGGAGGAAGGGGTATTTCCCCTTTGCATTGTTACTTTTATATTGTTTTTTAATCTTAATTTAAGGCATAGAATACTTTTGTGAATGAATCTTCTCTAATTAGCTCACAATATGTTCTCACTAGAGGTTCTCAAGACATAAACATATTTAAACCTATGCACACGTACAGAGTAACTAGCCAGAGAAGTCGTGAAAAGTAACTAGATAAGAAATAAGTCTTTACCTGGAGGGAGGTTTTTTTCCTCTCCTTTCTTTAGCTTTCTCTCACTCCTTGGTTATTACCGAACCTAACTGGGGCTAACTAAGGTTGACTGGAGATTCAGAGAAGACATAGGAGAGACAGACAGAAAGTGGGGAAAGCGTGCTTAGGTGGAGATGGCCAACCTTCATTGCTTCTCTTCTCTCTCTTTATCTTTTAAGGCCTTACTCCTTACTCCTTTAAAATGTTGCTTCTAAACTCTTCTTTAAAACCTCTTTCCTTAGACTCTTACTGTTTCATGTTTTCTCTTAGTTTATCTTTAGATTAATCACTCTTAAAATCTTTTGCCCCTAGGCTTGCACTGTCCCATCTCTCTTTAGCTTTCTTAAAGCTTGGTGCTCAGACTTGGGAACAGCAGCACCTATAAATGGCATTTGCATAATTCTTAAAGTCTCAGTCCTTAGACTTGCACTGTAGAGTTCTTTCTTTAGCTTTTCATTAGCTTATCTTTCCTAAGGCCTATATATAAAGTTTTTTCTTTAGCTTAGGTTTTTCTAAAGCCTATGTTAAAGTTCTTGGTGCAGACTTTCTATCAACCCTTCTTTAGCCATTCTTTTCCTTCAGCAATTTCCGTTTAGCAATTCTTTTCAGTAATTATTTTCCCTTCCAAAAGCTTCCTACACCAAAAAGCCCAAAGCAAAAGCCAAAAGCCAAAGCCCAAAACACCCAAAGGCAAGAAGCAAAAGCCTCAAGCCCTGCTTCAGCAGGCCTCTTATACCCAGTGGTAAACAGGGTGGAGCAGCGGTTCTCAGGGAGTGACATTGTAATAGGAGAAACCTGGTTCCTGCTTCTCTGAACATAAACAATTTAGGAGAAGCAGCTGTTCTGCTTTTCCCTGTTTGTGGCTGGGGCTGTGCCTATCTTGGCCTACAGATGAAAGCAATTAAGATGCATCTCGCCTTGCTTATGTCCAGTTCTCATAGGCTTTTCATACCGCTCTCCACATTTACCTAGTAAAATACTCAATTTGTTTCTTTGTCAGCCATTAGGTGACTGCTATGAAAGTTTCTTTTACTTATTCAAATACAGACATTTCATCAAGCAGCAATATTATGTAACATTTTTTAAAAGAATTGTGTAAAGTTATTGTAAAATTGGAGATGAATTTTTATTTAAAAAATTTATTTCTAAATACCACAAAATCATGTTAAAACTATGTACTAGACATGAATGTATTTTTAGAAAAATAATCCTTGAAATACTAAAGTATTGCTATGTATTCTGTTACCATTTGTAAAGCATCATTTCTTACATTATTTCATGAGTTCCACATACTCTCAGGAAACAGCAGTACAAGTATTAATATTCTCATTTTAAGTATGAGGAAATGAGACTTAATGAGGTTAGGAGACTTGTCAAGGGTTGCACTGATTAAAAATAGTGATAAAACTAGGACCCAACAATAAAAGTAGTTCTGTTTTGGCAATTTGCCATTGTGGGAGTCAAAATCAGTCTTTAATATGATCCTTATATTTTAAAGTTTACACTTTAAAAGTTTATACTTCAATCTTCTTCTGCCTCCTCCTCCTCCTCTTCCCCTTTCCCCCTCTTCCTCATCTTCCTCCTTCTTCTAGTCCTCCTCCCCCCCACCTTTGGCAACCCTGAGGTTTGAGCTCAGACCGTGCACTTGAACCATATCTCCTAGCCCTGTACTTTAATATGATCTTTACCCTGTCGAGTTGGAGATGGATGGATGGATAGATAGATAGATAGATATAAACATAAGTATTAAATAAGCCAAAGTTAAATAGTTATACAAATGATGGTTAAACTTAAAAATTATAGAAAGAATGATCATTCTAACCAGGGAAATCATGGGAGAACAAATGAAAGTACTGATAGTCATTGAATTTGACATTAAAGGACAGTGTTGCCCCTTCCCTCTTATAATTAACCTAGACATGCCACACTTCCAGTGTAGATTTCTCTGCAGATTAGAAATATACATAACTCTTTCACAGGTTATTTTCCCTTAGCACTAACCTGTAGAAGAACAGTATCTTCTGGTGAACATAGAGTAAAGCATTATTTCTTTGTAAAATGCCTACCTACCTGAAAACATTCAGTTACAAGTTAATCATGTCAAAAAAATTTCTTGTGTTCATGTATAATTAGATTCCAAATTCAAAGAAGTATAAAAATAATTTTCACTTACATGTATGCATGGTGGGGCATTCAGAAGTCATGCAAAGTGTGGGGTAATATTTTCTAGAACAATGCAAGGCATCTAGAATTTTTGATCTGTAGCTACTTGCCCTTTTCTCTGTCCTAGTTTTGCCTGTTAGAAACATCATCACAAATGTCCAAAGTGCCCTAGGGATAACTGCACCCAATGACAACCACTGTTTTAGGCCTTCCTTTGTTTCTTCCTGGAAAAGATCTTGATGTCATTTAATAAATATGCTTAGACAAATTTTCATCAGATAGCAGATTTAGATAGTAATCTTGTTGTATCTGAAGTCAAAGGAGCAACTAAGGAATGATCATTTCAAAATCCATGGCCAGAATCAGAGAGATTTTTCTCTTTGAACCACTTCTACTAGGTGATTTTTAGAAGTGTGTTGGATAAACCAAACTTGCCAATTCCCAGAGCCAAAAGGAAAATATCAAATGATCATCCATGGAGGAATTGTGAATTCAAAGATATGGGAATGAATCTAGTAAAGTGAACCCTGGCCAGAGCCAGAAATGGGAAGAAGTAACATAATTACAATGATAGTATTAATAAGCATGTATCACCTTTATTGCTTTTTATTGGGCATTTATTCTGTATTGCATGTTATACTCATCACTTAACATACAATTTCTCTTACTTACTGTTCAAGTAAGAGAAGATCTGATGAAGATCTTTTTTCTTTTTCTATTTTTATTTTGCTGGATGGGGGTACATTGGAGTATTTGCAAAAATTCTTACAATGTATCGCTTATATCATTTGAATTCATCCCTATCACTGCTCTCTTTGATCTCCTCTCCCCAGATTCCCAGAACAGTCTCAACAGGTATCATTTTGCATTTACTTACATGTGTATACATTATTTGGACCACCACCCCCCTCCTCCAGGCAGAGACTGTTCCACCCTCTTATACTCCAGTTTTGTAGAAGAAAAAACATAAAAGATAAGAAAAACATGGTGTTTTGCTAGTCTGAGATAAAGATAGCTATCTTGGGAGATTCCTTGTGTTGTTTCCATGCATATGTGTATTACAACCCAAATTGGTTCAACTCAACCAGACCTCTTCACTACTCCATAGTCCCTTCCCATAGTGGCCTTGGCCAATTTAAGATACAGTGAGTACATGAATCACCTTCAAGTTTTTAGCTTCCTTTCTTTGCCATATCTCTCCTGCACGTTCTCCCCTTAGTGTATGACCTGTGTCCAATAATAATACTGCATTTGTTTTAGGTCTATAATCTGCATATGAGGGAGAACATGTGATTTTTGGCCTTCTGAGCCTGACAAACTTCATTTAAGATGATGTTCTCCAGTTCCATTTACCTGCAAATGACAAAATTTCATTCTTCTTTGTGACTGAGTAAAATTCTATTGTGTATAAACACTACATTTTCTTAATCAATTCATCAGTAGTGGGTCATCTTAGCTGTTTCCATAGCTTGGCTATTGTGAATAGTGCTGCAATAAACATAGATGTGCAGGTGCCTTTGTAGTAACCTCAATCACATTCCTTCAGGTATATCCCTAGGAGTGATATTGCTGAATCATATGGCAGATCTATTTTTAGTTTTCTATGGCAACTCCATATTATTTTCTATAGTAGTTGTAGTAGCTTACATTCCCACCAGCAGTGTATGTGGGTTCCTTTTTCTCCCTCATCCTTGGCAACATTTGTTGGTGATGGTGTTCTTGATGGTAGCAGTTCTAACAGGAGTGAGATGGAATCAATGTGGTTTTGATTTGCATTTCCTTTATGGCCAGGGATTGTGAGCATTTTTTCATGTGTTTTTGGCCATTTAGATTTCGTCCTTTGAAAAAGTTCTGTTTCATTCAGTTGTCCATTTCTTTATTGGTTTATTCATTTTTGGTTAGTTTAGTTTTTTGAGCTCCCTGTATATTCTGCTTATCAGTCCTTTGTCTGATGTATAGCTAACAAAGAGTTTCTCCTACTCTGTGGGTGGCCTCTTCAATTTAGAGACCATTTCTTTTGTTGTGCAGAACTTTTTAATTTCACGTAGTCCAATTCCTTTCTCTTAGTTGCTAAGCCGCTTGAGTTCTACTGAGGAAATCCTTGCCTGTGCCTATTGCTTCCAGTGTCTTCCCTGCTCTTTCCTGTACTAGCTTCAGGGTTTCAGGTTTGATATTGAGGTCCTCAATCCACTTTGAGTTGATAGTAGTACAGGGTGACAGGCATGAATCTAGTTTCAGTTTTCTGCAGGCAGATAACCACTTTTCCCAGCAACATTTGTTGAAGAGTCTATCATATTTTCTCCATCATATGTTTTTGGCATCTTTGTTGAAAATTAGGTGAGTGTTGCTATGTGGATTTATATCAAGCTCCTCTATTCTGTTCCACTGGTCTTCATGTCTGTTTTTGTGCCAGTACTTGCTGGTTTTATTGTAATGGCTCTGTAGTATAGTTTGAAGTCACTTATTGTGATACCTCTAGCATTGCTCTTTTTTCTCAGTATTGCCGTGACTATTTGGAGTATTTTGTGTTTCCAAATGAACGTTAGGGTAAATTTTTCAATCTCTGTGATGAATGTCATTGGGATTTTGTTGGGAATTGTGTTGAACATGTAGATTGCTTTTGGTAGTATAGGCATTTTTACTATGTTGATTTTTGCCAATCCATGAGCATGGGAGATCTTTCCACCTTCTGTAGTCTTCGATTGAAGAGCATATTATTGTTCCCATGCTATATAAGAAAGCTGTGAAGAGAGACTGATTCAAAATGAGGCATGAGTAGTAATCTTAGTGATTTATCAATGAAAGTGGTTATTTCTAATTTTAGTTTATTAAAATTTTTGTGCTATGTACAAACAAAATTTGTCAATGAGTGGGTTTGTGTACATTGTAACTTTTGTGTGTACCTAGTGAAAAAGAAACAATACATGCAGACCACTGAATATTCAAGAATATTTGATATAAATGACTCATTCTTTTGTGTAAGCAATATGAAATATATTCCAGTGAGTCTCCAAAATTGTTTAATGTCATATATTTTGTGCAAATAAAAACATATGTCTTTAAACTACAAATTACAATTACATGCCTATGTCTGAATTTCTACATGACAGTTAAATGTGAATGGTTGGTATTAGATAAGAAAAAAATAGCAAATTTGCTGTATTTTGAGTCTGATAATATTGTTATTACATTAATTTTTTGGACCAGTCCTTTATTTTTCACCTTCCCGTCACCCACTCTGAGGCTAAATTTTCCATACTTTTTAATTTGTTTATTGTTCATGCTTTAAACAGTTAATCCTCTTACCTCTGATATTTTGATTTTGCAGTGAGTCATAATTGATATTCAGAAATTTGCCTTCTGTCCTTGGGCCTTTACTCAGAGCTTGTAGCAAGAAACTTTGTTCATATAAAGAATTGAAAATATCCATAATGAAAATTCTTACAAATTGTCTGAGGGAAGAGATGGCCTGTGCTGCCCATATTCAGACAATTGCTAGCAATGGTATATCAAGTGTAAAAATGTTGGGGTAAAATTAAGACCACTTTCTCTTAAAGTACTTGGCTTCCTTTTATTCTTTGCTAGTTGGGAATAAATATTCTCTTGCCAGCAGTTGTCCCTGGGGATCTCCTTGGGGGCAGAGAGGGTGGTAATTATCAGGGAGTGGGGTCTACACATGCCCAGAGTTTAATCCAAAGCCAGGCAGAAGTAGAATCCAAGAATCTTAGCGTAAGACTTTAACTCATTAAGCAGGTATTTTGTGGGTCACATCAGAGTTAATTGATGCTTTGACATTTGAAAAATAACTAATTTGGGATATTTCTCACAGAAGGTCACTAGAGGCAAATCCATTGAATTATAAGTATAATGTGAAGTAAGGATCATCTACAATGTAAAGCACACTTAGAAATAAGCCTTATTAAGCCAGAATTTTGAAACAATTTTGCTGTCCTGGTTTTGCCCATCCACAGACACTTCTCTCTAATAGTAAGATAGTATCTGCTAATTGCATTAGCAAAAAGCAAGCAATGTTGTCCTATAGTGTAAGTATGAAGATGTAAACAAGCTGTGTGGTGATGAGCTCATTCTCTAGAATTAAAACAAACATATCATATTCTGCAGTTTTGTATATAACAGGTTCTGATCCCAATTCCTGCTCCTCCTCACTGAGAAACAATTTAAAGCCTTTTACTACTGGCTCACAGGATCATTCTTATCCAGCTCCTTCTTCCTTTATTAAAGTTAACCATTGTATTTTAACATGGATACCGTAACACTTTTTTGTGAAATACTATTAAACTTAATTGGAGGTAAGAATGTTATAGCTTAGTTAATTCATACTTAACATTATATGGTGGTCCATGTTAATGTAAAGATAGTTTTAGCTACCTAAAATAATAGTTTATATATTTAATTTTTTCCAAATTTGGACACAAAAATGTCAATTGTACATTAGAACAATTAATAGAAATGTCAATTGTAAGCTACTTTTTGGAGGGTAGGTTGGTGGTTATTTGTTTTGATTTTAAATAAGGGTAGATCTCTGAAGTTTAGTTTTTTTGTTTTTTTTTTTAATTCTGTTACTCAGAAAAACAAACACCTGTGATATGTGATAATTGTTCATACTAATGGAAAGAATATTCCTTTGATTAAATGAACCCAGATGAGTAAATTGAGCTCATATGAACTAAGCATCATACTAAGCACTTTACTGGATTAATGCATTTAATTTGCATACCCACCCTGTGGAAGAGGTACCTTTACTAATCTTACCTTAAACATGAAAATGCAGCATTTGAAAAGAATCAGACATCTAGTCAGTGATAATGGTGGGTCAGTAACATCCATGGTTTTACATGTCCCAGCCCTGCAGTCATAGCATTGTCTATTCAAAATATCTCATCTTCAGGTTAAAATTCTAGTATTGCCTAAATTCTCTTACAATTGATCTTCTGGTATATATGAAATAACAAGAGATGTTTTTGTCTGAATCAATTCCTTGGGAAGTATTTGGCAAAGTCACCCTGGAACTTGACTGTCCTTTAAGAATGTTTAGACTAACCAATATAAATAACTCAATCTAGAAAATAATGGAATTTGGAGATAAGTAATGGAATTTTATCTTGACTTGTAGTCATATCATCACCTATATACTATTCTGTATGAAGTAGTGACATGCTAAGCTTGATTCTTAGTTTCATGCTTAAATTATACTGTTTTTTATACACATACACATAGTGATAGAAAAACCATTGGACCTAATACTCAGTGAGTCATTTTTGTAAGTTGACAACAATCTCTACCAGAATTTAAATGAACCAACATTCTATTTCTAGAAAATATCCTTTGGAATTATTAGTATATGTCTTAAAAATGTGTGCAGGAATATTGTGTATTATAGTAAAAATTGCACACAATGTTAAAATCCATAATAATGGAATTAATAAATTACTAGCATGATTTTAGTAGCCATTTTTCTTTCAAGTCCTCAAAATCAGTAGACTTTTTCCCACTCCAGAACCTTTGAACTTCTCAGTCCCTTCTTCCTGTCATACTTCTCTCTCAGATATTTGCATGATTGGTTCAGGTAAAGAATCTCACCTTGTGTTTCAGAATTGGTCTAAGGACATAAAAATTAGGGTAAGTTAATATTTAGAAATTGGTGAAGATTTACAGAGAGGGTGGGAAGCTCAGGAATAATACTGGTTTAGAGATCAGATGAAGTTTACGGTACAATGAAGGTAAGGATCAGATATACTATGATTTAAATGTGGTTGTCCCACCAAAACTTAATGTTGGAGGCTTAATTTCTCAATGTGTCAGTGGTGGGAGGTGGTTCCAAGTGGGGAGAGGTGTGGGTCATGGTAATGAAGCCTTCATAAATCGAATAATGCCTTTTCTCAAGAGTGAGTAGGTTCTTGTTCCACTAGCAGGAGCTTAGTTATCTTGAGAGCAGGTTATAAAGTACCCAGGTCTCTCTCTCTCTCTCTCTCTCTCTCTCTCTCTCTCTCTCTCTCTCTCTCTCTCTCTCTCTCTCTCTCTCCCTACCTCTCTTTGTACCCATCTGTTTACCCTTTTCCACTATGCATGGAGCAGCATGAGGTCTATTCTAGAAGCAGAACAGATATATCTACCCAATATTGGACTGACTTCCAAGTCTCTAGAGCTGTAAGCTAAATAAACCTCTTTTCATTATAAAGTCTTAGCTGTTTTTTGTTATAGGAACAGAAAAGAAACAAAGTCAGGATGGGTACTGAAATTGAGTAAAACTTGGGAGTGGGATATGATATAGCTTGGGAGCTATGAACTAGGTGTTAGGCATGCAGTGAGGGTCTGGTGGGAGTGAGAGAAAGAGAAATGGAGGAAGTAAGAGATGGTAGTCTGAGGAGGTAAGTTTAGGTTCAGGGTAGCATAATTCTGTGGGATTTATGAAAATTCAGGGATATTGTAAGAGTCTTCAATGAAAACTGTCTCAACATATAAATGCTGCTATAACAAAATACCAGAAGCTGATAACTTATAAAATAAAAAAAAAAACAGAAGTTTATTTCTCACAAGTTTAGAGGCTAATAATTAAGCACCAAGATGCCAGCAGGTTCAGTGTCTGGTGAGGCCAGGTCTCTGTTTCTAAGATGGCACATTGAACCACTGCATCCTCACATGGTGGAAGGTATGGGAGTACAAAAAGGGCCTAGCTAGTTCTTTCTTTAGGCACTAATCTAATCCATGAAGGCAGAACCCCTATGACCTGCACACTCCTGAAGGCCCTACCTCTTAATCCTGTTACATTAGAGATTAAATTTCAACATGAATTTTTGAATAGACACAATTATTTAAACCACAACAGGGAGAAAGCCATAGATTATAGATAATGAAAGTTTTCAACCTCCTCAGAAAAGCCTTCTCTGCCTACCGTAATCTTAGAAGCAGTTGGTTATCATAAACTCATCACTTCACTTGTTTACTGCTATGGAGGTTGGAATCATGTCTAACTTGTTCAGTACCATATCCAATCACCTAGCATAGCAGTGGACACAGAGTATTCAATAAATACTTGAATGTCTTGACCAAGAAGGATTCTGTGCTATACTGATGGTTGAAAATCTTAATTTTCAGGGTAGTATCAGCAGTGTGATCCAGTTTTTAAAAGTAAAATGTCCCATGTATTTATAAATGTGTATAGATGCATGTGTTTGTAGATACATATGGATATTTGGATTGTATATTTTGCTGAATTTAGAAAACTGTCAGGAGTGTTCATTGTGGTTAACGTACTTCTCAAGTAATTTTATAGATTCTATAATTTAATCTTTCATTTTTTTGTTGTTGTTGTTTATTGAACTCTCAATCCTCCTGCCTCCACCTCCTGAGTTCTGGAATTACAGTCATGTACCACCATACCCGGTTTAATGTTTCATTCTTACTATTATCCCCATTTTTAAAGGAAGCAGAACTGAGTCAGGTAGGTGTTAAGTTACTTGCCCGAGTACACACAGCTTATAAAAGCTAGTGCTAGGATTAGCAACATGTGACATTTTAATACATTCAAAATTAAGTTAATTTAAATCATATGCTGTCAGAAAGTCAGTGTCTCATTCATACTAGCTACATTTCAAGTGCTCAATAACTACCTGTGATTAGTAGTGATCTAATTCAGCAGGACAGATAATTTAGTACATTTTCATCATTGCAAAAAGTTCTGCTGGACATCTGGTTCTAGTCTGTTGTTACTCATCATGTAACATTGCCTCGTCTCACACCAGACTATGGACTAGCTACACCTGTGAAAGGAAATAAGCAGAAACTCAAGTTTACTTCACTCACCTATATACTATTTGATTATTTTCCACCAACAGTAAGTTTTTATTTGGAAATTTAAAAAATAGTCTTTCAAAAAATAGACTAATAACAAACAGAGAAAACATTGATGAAGAATATCCCTAATTAATTTACTATTCTTATACTAACTAAACCTCAAAGACATATTTAATCAGATTTGCCAATAAGACCTAGAATTTACCTTTTGTAAAAGTATGCTATAGAGTTAATATTACTAGCAAAGGGTATCTATGATTGAATTTTCGCGCAAACAGTACCATCAGAAGAGAACTATTTTTCATCTCTGCCTATGCCCTTCCCTTAGTCTCACTGGTAGTGTAGTCTGTTTTTCCAGGGTGGCACCAGGAAAGCAGGCCCTTTCACCATTTATTTATCTATTTGTTTGGATTAGAAAAAGAAAGAAAAATGGTTGAAAAATAGATTGCATGAAAATATAACCAAAGTAACAAATTGCCATATTTGGAGTAGTCTGTTTTTACCTCCTAAACCTAAATATTGATAACTGGTATGTTTACTTGAAGACCAGCACATATAACTATTTTTCCTATTAATAGATACTGGTATTTAGTTAACTTAGGTATGTAGTTTTCAGAATCATTTCTAAATCACTTTAGGTTTTCCTCCAAGTAAAGACACAGTGGTGTGTAAGATGTGTATGCTTAATAATTGTATGTAATTAACAGAAATGTAGAGACCTACCAAAACCTATGTGATAAGGTCTTTGGCCAGTTTACAGAAACAAATTACCTTGAATTTCAGTTTAAATAAAATTATGGTTTAATGCCAATTTAATGGTAATTTTCTATGTCATTACTATGTGTGGATAACATGACAGGTGCTAAGTATGTGGAAATAAACAGTTCACCCTCCCTGTTTGAAGACATTTGTGTACTAGAATCTCATGCTGGAGATAGTGTAGGAAGAGAACTATGAAGACCGGATGGGAGTGGAGGTGAGGCAGCCACTGAGCTCTGAAGGCAGAAAGGAATTACCTAGGCAGGCACGCTGAGTTCACCTTGAGTAATGGTGGCTCGAATTTAATTATATTAGTGCTTCCATCATTCACTGGATATTTGCTGCCCTTTTTCTTCCCCAGTGAGAAAATACCTTACCAACAGAGACTTGGGATTCTCTCTGTTCTGGTCTCATTCCTCTCTCCTCCCCTTTCCTTTCCTCCCCTTCCCTCCCCTCCTTTCCTCTTCCCTTCTCCCTCCCTTCCCCTACCTTCCCCTTTCCTTTTCCCTCCCTTCCCCTACCCTCCCCTTCCCTTTTCCCTTTTTCCTCCCCTCCCCTCCCCTTCCCTTCCCCCCTTCCTCTTCCCTCTCCTCCCCTTCTCTCCTCTCTCTCATTTTAGGTAAATCAGACCCTCCCCTCCTCTTCTCTCTCTTAGATCTTAGGTGAATCCGACCCTCTCCAGGCTACTTTTTATAAACTTTGTATTTCTCTATACTGATAATGATCTGGAGGAAGTATAGACACAGTATCATTAATATTGAAATTTTTAAGGCATAGCCTGGTTCTGGTAGCTCAAGTCCACAATTCTAGCTACTTAGGAAGTTCTAGGCCAGCCCAAGCAAAAAACAGAGACCTCCATATCAAAGGGAAAAAGCTGGGCATGGTGTTACGTGTGCCTATCACTCCAGCGATGGTGGGAAGTGTTAAAAGGAGGATCGGAATCCAGGCAGCCATGGCCAAAAAGGAAGACCCTGTCTCCAAAATAACCAGAGCAAATAGGGCTGGAAGTATGGTTCAAGTGGTAGAGAGCCTACCTAGCAAGTGTGAGGCCCTCAGTTCAAACTTCAGTACCACCAAAAAAAAAAGTACTTCTTTAAGGATTTTAAGTGTGTTTATTATTTTATATAATTGTTAGAACTGTCAGGTGTGTATAACTTCAATGTATGTGTAATATATTTCCTAAATTAAAAAATAATTTTAGTAGAATATTTTCTATGTAATTAGTAAAATAGCTCCAAAATAAAAAAATTAGCAAGAAAGATCTATTGAATTATATTTCTATAATTCAATGGTGGATTAAAGTAATATGATAGAAATAGAATTATTTTATACTTCTTATGTATTTTAATGTAATCACTCATCATTTTGTATATTAATGAACATTGGTATAAGCTATGTTATAGCAGTTTCTCCTTAAATTAGGCTCTGTGATTCAAACAAAGAACATTTGCCCTTTACTTATCTTCATACTTTTATCAAACATATATGCTGTCAGGACCAGTTAGTTACCACTTATACTTTCTCTGTGGTTCTCATTGGTTGGAGCTAAATTTGCCTTTAAGCTGTATGCATTTTATTGACATTTTCTTCAAAGACTCAAGCTAGAACCAGATGATAAAATGAGTTGTGCTCTTCAGCAGATGCACTTAGAGTATTCAGCTGTTTGTAGGTGATTTCTCTGGGCTGTAACAAAATAAAGCCTAAAGCATCATATTAACTGTGCTGTTTATATGGGTGCTAATACACTTTGAATAAAGCCCTCAATTACTAAGCATTTTTGAGTCCTGACAAGACAGTCCCCTGACATTAATGGTATCTTTATAACCTTTTTAACTTCTTGTTTCTCTGGCAGAGCTCTACAATAACAGCAGTGGGTTTGCCCTTGGCAAGCAAAAACTCATTTTGAGAGGATAATAGGTATTTACTATTTAGATGGCTGGCAATAAAATTTCTCTGAATGAGATTTTCCTGGGAAACTATAAACTGATTAAATTACTTTCTTTTAATGGACTGGAAAAGCGTGTAATAATAGTTTGTTGAAGCTTTGCAACCAGTGTCCTGCTTCCTTTTTTAGAGACACAGAAACAGCCTGGTTTGGGTGAATTATTGGGAGATGAGTTGGTAGAAAATTTTTCTTCGTTGTATAGCTTATTCTTGTGGTGCTTTTTCTCTGAATTAAAAAAACAGAAAGCTTTTTTTGAATGGATTATTTCTTTAAGGATAAAAAGGATATGGTTTGTAGTATGTCTGTTAGTCTCAAACTTTGTTTTAATCAGAGCAACTTTTTACCTCATGATTAAAGTTTTTAGGAACTACACCCCAGTGGAGAGATAAACGTGGAAAACCACCTTGTTTTTCTAGTTGACGTCTTTTTTAACTAATTTAAAATAAATGCAAATCAATAAACAATTATCCTCATTGCTTAAGAATAAAATAGAAGTTAAGTTTTCTAGCATTGATTATTAATATGCTATATGCTTCTATTTGATGGGCAGTTTAACAAAAGACTTCTGTTTAATGATTGTTAAATTTGGCCTTTATAAAATTCAGCATAACAATCTATGATCTAAGGTATAAGAAAAATTTTAGACTAACTTTTGTACAGAAATAATAATTAAAATACTGTGCATTATTATAAAACTTGATTGAGGACCTTCTCAAAATTTACTTAGTATCAGTTTTGTCAATAAATGTCAACTTGAAAAAATAATTTGTTTCTTGATTTAAAATGTGAAAACATATATAAAATACATTTGATATTTCACACTGTAAACATTTTTCTTTAAAGACAAATCCATTATGGTCCTTGGGGATGACAGCTTGCAGAATATCTTTCAAGGCCATGAATTTTGCACAGAAGTGCATCAAATTCAGTATTTTTATTGGCAGTCAGAATTTCATATTTGTCACTATAATAAAATTGTGATTGAAATGGGACCTTGAATGTCTTGTCCTTATGTGAAGTACTTTGAATTTGAATATCACACAGGTCCTAACTTATAGCACATTCATTTTCTCTTAAGCCTTTGGCACTCACACATCCATTGCTGGCATTGTTTTTCATTCCACCAAATCTGTGCTGTTGGCACCACTATACAAAGGACTCTAGTCATAATAGTAAAGAAATGAAAAAGAGAAACAGTAATATTTGTCTTCTCTGAATGATCTATTCCAGGTCACTGCTACAAACTATAGAATATTTCATAATTTAGCCCTTATTTGGGTCAACTGTTCCTTTGTGCTTTTCCTTTTCAGAGTTTAAATAAGTAAACACCAGTAAAATATTGTGAAATAATGGCTAGTCTAGCATATTTAATGAAATTCTTCTTCAACTTGTTTGGGGAAAGAATTAAATATAAAATTGAGATTACTTTAAAGTGGAAACTTATATTCTGTAACGTGCAATTCTATTTCAATTCTGATAATACTGAATTCAAAGGATGAAAGGAATATGCACTTGCATTTTAGTCACTTGTTCTTTAATAAGTGGGGAGAGAAGTAGAGGGGGGAATTCAACTATGATATATTTGATACATTGTAAGAACCCTTGTAAATGCTACAATGTACCCAAACTGAGAACAACATTTTTAAAGAACCATAAATAGAGGTTCGCTACATTTTTCAATTTGTTCCCTTTGTTATCACTCAAACTGAGTAATGAATATCCATCTTACAAATAATGAATATCCATCTTACAAATACTAAGTTATTTTTTCAGTACTTCAATGGCTACTTAGCACAGAGTTTGTATTAACTAATGTATGGTTTCAATGGGTAAGAAATCACTAAGGAGAATGTCACTGAGATAAGTACTATATAAATGATAAACTTAATGGAATAGTAAAATAGTATTTTCAGCATAAAATGTGTTGTCTTAAGGCTTATTCTGATTAAAAAATTAGAGCTAATAGGTTTTTCTATGCAGAAAAATTAATTGCTCTATGTACCTTTCAATTTTATAACAATTGATCTTTAGGTCTTTATTATTAAGTTAGAAACTCAGAACTATTTGTTTATTTATTGGAGCCTCCATTTTCCAATGTGAATCAATGTAATTATCATAGTGCTTTGTCCTTCAACAAAATGTACAAAAATATGAATTTTAATTGAGCATGCTACAATGATGAACTATATCTACATACAGTTTTATATTAATCTTTATCCCTTCCCATCCCTAGTGCCACCATTGTCGCCCTTGTTAATTCTATTAATTTTATAGTGAACATTTAATACATGAAATTCTTCTTAATAAATAATGCAGGACTTGAAGACTAACAGAATGCAATTTCAAGCCCTCTACAAGGGTGCAGAATATTTTTTTGGCATGCAGTTTCTGTATTAAACAGTTCTTGCATTGAATTTTTCTTTCTTTTAAAGAGATTTTCCATTTTAACATGAGGGAACTGGTGTCCTGGGTAAGGCTTTTACATGGAAACAAAGTAGCAGATTGAAGTGGTCTCAGGGCTTTAATCCCTTGGTAAATTAGCCAGCAGGCTAGCCTTTTCATAGATGTGCTGAACAACAGGTTGATGCCATTTGGGCGTTAGCAGTGAGAACCACCTGAGGGAATACGGAATGAATAAGAAGAAACGTGGAGTGGAAGAAGACATGGTTATTAACTTTTGCTAGATCGGCCCCTAAAATAATACCCGTAAGTAGGAGTCATTGCCTCTGATAGTTTAGGTTTTCCCATAAAACACCCTAAAAAGGGTTTTCCCTTTTACATATTCTCAAAGTTGTCAATTTAAGTATGACGTTACATTTTATTATTAACACAATTTTGAAATTTTAAGTTTTAATAAGCTTATAAATATTTCATCTTCTAAATTTGTACTTTTGCCGTTTTGAAGAGAGATTCCAAAGCCTTCAAATTTGTTTGAGGATTGTTATTTCCAAATAGAAGAGAACATTTTGTATTGCACATGTATGAATTTAATAGGATCTTGATTATTCAAATACTCTTGCCTATTTTAAAGTAATTAGCAGATATTTATAAACTATTATGAAATTATTAAAATATTTTCACAATTTTCTGAACTAATTACCTGAGAAAAGGAATTCTTTGCGTATTGCATTATCTGTGTTGGACAATGTATTCAAAGGACACCATTATTAAAGAACAGCGAGTGTTTTTGACATAATTAACAACACTTAATAGGAAGAATTATATATAAAGACTTTCACAAACTAATGTAATTTCATGTAAGCTGAAAAGAATTTAACCTCAGGGAGAACAAGTTTTAAAATTTCTGATTTTTGCGTGCTATTTAAAATTCCTAAGGTAATTGTTACCTTAATAATGATAAATATTAGAATAATACACCATTTAGGAAATTGATAAGTGACTAAAACCATTTAAATAACCTGGTACCCATAAAGCCTTCTCTACACTTTTTAATTTTTTATTTAGAAGGAGGGATTTTCAGGATCAATATGAAGATCTGTTGATAGTATTATATTTAATTAGAGTAATCAAAAACCATGCTCAGAGCATGACACCTGCCAGGGAGAGCTTCAAAAAGATAGTAAGCAGCATGCGTTAGAATCCTCTCTTTTGCTTGTCTGTGAGCACTGATCTAGCAGAAGTCCCAAATGGGGCAGCTAGTCAGCTATTTTATTGACTTTGATCTGGTTTGGGGGGCAGTTTATTTTCCCATAATGCCATTGATCAATGATTTCCTTTCAGCAGTGATGTAATTAAAGGGCTTTAGTTGGCTTCTGCTGTGTTGCCTTGAAATTTATTATTCTGGAGATTTAAAGAAGATCGATAGGGTGCAGTGGCCCCATGTTTAGAACTGGGTAGGAGGACCCTACTGAGAGTATAAGGCATGCAGAAAACAAGGCTTCAGGACACAAACAAGATGTTTACCTGGGACCTTGAGCTGACCTATTCACAACAGATCCTGTATAACCAGTAGCATTTTAGTACCTATTTTTATTACAGACTCAAAACTACTTTGTCCTTTTTGTTATTGATTTTTGCAGTTTGTTTTAAAACAATTGAAATCAAATATTCCTGTTGTCAAAGTAGGAATTAAAATTTAAACATATTTACTAGAAATGTAGATTCCAAATTCCTTCATCATGAAATGGGAATAAGATATGATTAATTTTAGCAATGTGGATGGATGTCTTTAAAGAGTCATTAAGATTTATTTTTTAAAACCCATTTATTTGCTTTATTTTATAACTAATTTAAACACATATTTTTGTGTGTTTAGAAATATACACATATATATGTATATGTACATATATGCAATAGTTAGTATTCCTAAGTGATCAAAAGATCACACTGAGTAATAAACTCTAGGGCCTACCACTAACTAGAAATTAATAACTGCCAGACAACTTATATTATTTGATAGATTAGTAAAATCAATTCAGAGATTCTTTATAATATGTAATCTGTGTATCCTGGACTTCTTACTAGTGTATTTTAATGTAGTCAAAATAAGTTGAAAATTAAGGAGGCATATTTAGGTTTGCCAAACCACTTTCTGTATTGTTTCATTAATAAAAGTTCTGAAAACAAAAACAAAGACTCATTGCTAAAGACATTTGGAAATCCTTTCTACTTCTTTTAGAGAATCTCTGTACATTTGCATATTTTATATTTTAAGAGCTCTTATTGTCATCCTCTTTCATTTTGCTTAACACAATATCTTCTAGTCTTATTTGCCCTAGGTCATAGATTTTATGGAAACTCAGTTTGAAAAAATGCAAGGGTTAGTGAAACAGGACAAGAGACATGTGTCCTGAATTCTAATCCTCTCTTTGCCTTTCATTGCTTGTATGATTTTTACAAAGTAGATAATCTCTCAAAGTCTCAGCTTTCTTATTTGAAATGAGGAGATTGTGTTAGAGGTACTGGAATTGGTCAGGAAAGGATATACAATATCCCAAGGAGCCTTTTCTAAGTAGAATTCCACTAGATCCTCTTCCCCCATGCAGATACTGATTTTAAATGCTTTGACTATCTGGTTAATTGTGCCAGTCATAAAACTTATTTTCATAACCTTATGATTGATTTATCTAACCATTACTTTTAGAGAGTCTTAGTCATCAAAGACATGTAGAAAACAGTTATACTTAGAAATCAAAGAGGAAATAGGCCACAGTTTATCACTTTGCTAAATGCAATTGATACTGGCATATTGAGCCTCCTGATGAAGGTGACAGGCTATCTAGCCAAGAACAAAAGTGGTAGTGCAGACATAGTCTGATAGTTTGCCATCTTGAGAAACATTAATTTATGAGCATTACTAATACCATATGTCATAGGCAAGAATTAAGCAGAGACCAATAGTTACAGTAGTAAAAAGATTAACAAGTTAAACATTTTGTTTGCATTTTAATTAGCACCAATAAACACTTAAAATGAATTAAGATTTCATAGCTTCTTTTAGAAACAATGATGACTTGGTAAAAGAAAAAAAAAGCTAATTGGAATTCAGTATCTACAAGATAAGAGGAGCTAGAGGGATATGAAAAGTCACACTTCCTACCTCCTGGAGCTCACAGTCCAGAAGAAAACATGGAAAGAAAGACATACAAAATAAGAAAATACAGAGCCAAAGAAATGAGGGCACAAGCACAGGTATACTAGAAAGTGGCTGGAGGAGCAGTTGAAGGTAGAGGGTAACAATGGGTTTTTTTATGTTTGGTGGTTGATTTATGTATCTTTATTTTTTAACTTTTTGCTTCAGTTTTCTTTATGGTACTTGTCATTCCATAACACATTTTATGCCTTGTTAGTGGTTTAGCATCAGGCTACTCGAAAGTAAACTCCGTAAGGGAAGGGATTTTTGTCCATTTGTTCAATAACATGTTACCCCATACTTGGAAAGTAGCTAGTTCATGATAGGTGTTCATTAAGGCTTAGAAACTCTTGAGAGCTATTGTCTGTACCATAGAGAGGAATATAATATGAATTATGCTTTAGGAAGTTAACTTTGAGAAAAAGTTAATGATGAGTTCTCTTGTGAATGAGATGATGAAAGCAAGAATGAGACCACAGTAATAATAAAAATAGAAGAGGACAGCCAAGCATGGTGATGCATAGCTCTAACGCCACCATTTAGGCTGATAGAGGAATACCTTAAGTTCAAGGCTAACCTGTGCTATGTAACAAGATCCTGTCTCAATGGGAAGAGAAAGGAAGGGAGGGGAGAGGAGGTGAAGGAAGAGGAGCGGAAGGGTATTATTTATGATTTTACTAATGTATAGGTGATAGAATGATCAAATAAACTTCTAGGTAATGATATCATTAAACAATGCGTATGATAATGAGCAAGATTGAGGGAAGATAAATTCCATTTTGGATAGTTTGTTGCATATAGGTACAAATTTTACATAATCAGTATTTCAAAATTAAGTTGTCAGTGTTTTTAGTATGTAAGCATTCTGCTAACAAAGACCATTTTTTCTCACTTGGGCTATATTTTGAAGCCATATTCATTGAGCAGATAATTGTTCATGCCACAAATCACTGTCATTCAGTCTTAGTTCACTAATAATAGCTCCTTCGTAGCCTTCTCATTTTCTCCCTGACTCCTAAATGCTTTTTATGAAATGGTCCTGTGTATGTTTTTCCTCTCTACAGTTTTGTCTTAAATAACCTTGTCCATATTCGCAGGACATCAAATATCATCTGTATGTGACAACTCCTGAATTCCAACCCATAGTTCTCTTTCAAGCTGTAAACTTGTGTAGTTACTGCTAGTCATCTCCACCTAAATGTCAGACAGACAAGGTTGTTCTTAATTTATCTTTCTACCCTCATCCTAAGCTGTTTCCTCTTTTAATATCCCTCTGTTAATCTTTGCATTTGCTTTAAGCAGCAATTTGATGAGTTCCTCACCTGCCTCATCCATTCCATCAGCATGATGTGTAGGTTCTGCTTTCTAAAATATATTTTAACCTTTTCATTAACCCCATTTTCACTGTGTCTACACTAGGCAGATGTTATGGTTTGAATATGAAGTGTCCCCTAAAGGATTGTGTTTTGAAGGCTTGGTTCCCAGCTGATGGATCTAATCATTGAGACGTGATTACATCATGAGGGCTCTGACTTCATCATGATTTGATGGCATTATTGAGAGGTAGTAAGGAGGTGAGACCTGGCTGGAGGAATTAGTCACTGTGCATTTTAAGCATATCTTGTTCCTGGCACCTTTCTGTCTTGTGCCTTGCTTCCTGGCTGCCGCAGGTCACTTCCTCCTCCACAGCTCCCGCCTCCATGATGTTTAGCCTGGCCTCATCCTTGCTTCAGTTGGCTGTAGACTGAAACCAAGAACCAAAATAAAACTTTCTTTCTTTTGATTATGTCAGGCATTTTGTCATGGTCATGAAAAACTGACTAACACAGAAAGTCATCATCAATTTTTGAAATAGGTTTCTAACTCATCTGTCCACAATCTTACTCCTTGTAATCTGTTCCTCACAGAGCATCCAGAATTATCTTCTTAAACTGTAGATTGTGTCCTATAAATTCCCTGTACAAATCCCTGATCAGTCTCCATTTGCCCCTAGGATAAATTCAGAATAAAAAAAAAATTTTGGGGGGTGGTACTGGGATTTAAACTCAGGGCTTCTCACTTGCTAGGCAGCAAGGTAGGCAAGTGCTCTACCTCTTGAACCACACCTCCACCCCCAGAATTTTTAGTTAGAGCAATTCTTGCATGATATGCCTACATCTACTCCTCTAGCCTCATATGTTTACTAACATCTAGCCACATTGGCTTGCTTTTAGTTCCTTGGTTTGCATATATTTTTCTAACTGCCTGAAATACATGCCTCCTTCCTCTCTCCTGGGTTAATTTAACCTATTATGAAGGGTTCAGATGAAATTTTATAGCTCAGTGAAGAGTTCTTGACATGTAACACTAGATTGTAACAGAATCATTGGAAACATTGTGAAATTTTCCTTCGTAACAACCAACAATTTTTGTTTATTTATTTGGTTTTGCTATATTGGGGCTTAAACTCAGGGCCTCATACTTACTAGGCAGGTGCTGTACCACTTGAGCTTCTTCACCAGCCCACAGTCAACAATTTTTAACTTGATATTTTTCACAATTATTTGATCTCTCAGTCTTTTATTGGGTCTGATTGTACTTTTCTATACTGTGCGTATTCCTAGCATAGTTCCTAATATATCAAAGGTATTTTTCTATCTATCTTTCTGTCTGACTATCTTTGTAATCACTCAGCTCTTTTGTAATTTTAGCTATTCAGCATTTTATATTTCCCCTCAAGGTTTTTGTCTGACTTTATGATGTATGGGCTATAACCCTCATAAAGTAGACAAATATCTCATAAGTATTATAAAATGAATACTCAGGTTGCACCGCTGAGATCAAGAATCAGCACTTTCCCAGCCTGTCAGAAGCCCCCGCATCTTCTTCCTTTGGAACTAACACCTTCCCCTCTGTTATGTTGATGACTTAATTATTTTTCTTTATAGTTTTACTAAGTATGTATTGCTAAGCACAACAGGTAAGTTTTGCCTGTTCTGAACTGGAATCATACAAGATATATTCTTTTGGTTCTTCTTGTTCGCAACATTTATTAATTTGCATGTATCATTCTGTGCAATGTAATATTTCATTGAATGGGCATATTGTAATTTTTTAAACTTTCTGATTTTTTATTCATAGATGCTTTTTATTTTTTCATTTTTATTACCATATATTCATTGTACAGGGCGAATTCATTGTGCTACTTCCTAATAGGCTTACATTGTATATTGATTAGATCACCCCACCATCTCCTCTCCCAAACCCCTCCCTGTCCCACTTAAAGCAATTTCAAGAGGTTTCATCATTATATTTCATGTATGTATATGAAGCCCATCAACCATATTCTCTCATCTTTATCTCCTTCATTCACCCTCTCCCCTCCCAGAAGCACCCCCCACACTGTACCTATTTTACAGTTCTGTATTTCATTTTTAATTCTGAAGTCAAAATTCAAAGGGTTTTCTCAATGTATCCCAGCTATGAATATACTTAATTTTGGTCAGTTCACCACCCCCTTATTACTCTCTCTTACCCCTTCCCTCCCACAGCTTTCAGTATATATTGTTATGTCATCTACCTGCAGAGATGTAATGAATGTATTTTGATATTGTTGATGCTCTGTCATTCTCTTTTCTTTTTTCCCTCCTCCTCTGAGTGTCACAGAGTAGTTCTACTATTACAAACATGTTCTACATATAAATGTGCATCTGGTCATGTTTGTTTTTGCGTATACATTTATCTTTTGGCTCTGTCTTCCATATATGAGAGAAAACACATGACCCTTGTCTTTCTGAGCTTGGCTCATTTCATATAACATGATGTTCTTCAATTCTGTCCATTTACCTTCAAACCATATAGTTTCATTCTTCTTTATGACTGAATAAAACTTCATTGTACCACATTTTCTTAATTCATTTATCAGTTGTAGGGCATCTGGATTGTTCACAAAAGTAAAATGATTTTAAGTAGAATTTTAAATGTCTGTCAATACTAAGTATTGGTAAAGAGGTAGAGCAGTGGGAACTCTTGTATACTACTGCTAAGAGAATAATTGATGTAAACAATTGCTCTTTTGAAAAGTTTGACATTACCTAATAAATTTTAAGTTATATATCCCCTATAACACAGCAGTTTGATTCTTAGATATGGAGTATAGAGAAGATCATGCACATGTATGCCAGGATACAGTGTGAGACTTCAATAAGAATGTTCTCAACAGTCTTACTTATTTTAGCTCCAAAGTGAAGATGATCCAAAATCCATCAAGAGCAAAAAGGTTAAATCAACTAAATGGGAAAAAAACTTCCTCTGAAGTCAGGAAAAAGACAAGGGTGTCCACTTTCCCTACTCTTATTCAACATCATCCTGGAATTCCTAACCTGAGCAATAAGGCACATCATCCTGGAATTCCTAACCTGAGCAATAAGGCAGAAAGAAGAAATAAAAGGAATTCAAATAGGAAAGAAAGAATTCAAACTATCCCTATCTGCAGATTGTTAGGCCTCACTTGACATCAGTTATAACATCTTATACTCTACTTGACCCTAAAGTTGTTTGGCTCCCATAGAGATGGGCCTCCCAGGGGAATGTCTTGTTTCCCAGCATCTGTGACAAAACACAAGATTCTGTTCCTTGACTACCCCTAGCAATAGACAATAGATGAGCTAAAATGGAAAATTTCCTCCTACCTTTTACCAGGACCTTCCTCTCTTATAAAAATCCAGTCTTTAACCCCAGCAGCAGTGGGCTCTAGCTCTCTTGCTGGGAATCTTGTCCTGAATAAACCTGTGCTGGCATTAAGCCATCTCTTTGTCTGTCTCTCTGTGCTTTTCATTCTAACATGAGTGACATTATCTTACACCAAAAAGACCTGGAAAACTCCACCAAAAAAAAAAAAAAGAAAAAAAACTAGACATCATAAACACCTTCAACAAAGTAACAGGATACAAAATCAGTTTACAAAAAGTCAGTAACCTTTCTATACACAATGAACAGACTGAGGAAAAAAAATAGGTGAACAATTCCATTTATGATAGTCTCAAAAAAAACCTGTGTATAAACTTAACAAAGGAAGTGTAAGACCTCTCTACAATGAAAACTAAGCCATTGAAGAAAGAAATCAAAGAAAACTAGACAGAAGATGGAAAGATCTCCATGCTCATAGGTAGGCAGAATCTATATTGTGAAAATGGCTCTATTACCAAAACACAATCTACATGTTCAATTCAATCCCCATCAACATTCCAATAACATTTCATCACAGAGATTGAAAAATCATCCCAAAAGTTCATTTGCAAGCACAAAAGACTGTGAATAGGCAAGGCAATACTGAGCAAAAAGAGCAACTGGAGATATCACAATACCTAACTTCAAACTACACTACAGAGCCATAGCAATAAAAACGACATGGTACTGGCACAAAAACAGATATGAAGAACGGTGGAACAGAGTAGAAGACCCAGGTATGAATCCATGCAGCTATGCCCAACTGATTTTTTACAAAGGTGCCTAAAATATACAATGGCATAAAGACAGCCTCTTCCAACAAATGTTGCTGGGAAAACTTGATATTTGCATGCAGAAGACTGAACCTAAAACCATGTCTCTCACCCTGTACAAAAGTCAGTTCAAAGTGGATTAAGGACCTTAACATAAGATCTGAAACTTTAAAAAACTACAGGAAGTAGTAGGAAATACACTGGAACATATAGGCATAGACAATGACTTTCTAAATAAAACTCCAAACTGATCAGCTTTTTGTGTTTATTAGCCATTTGTATTTCTTGTTTTAGTGTCTACTTAAGTGTTTAAGCCTGTTTTCCTATTGTAATCTGTTTTTTCCTATTAAGTTGAAGGAACTCTTGATATATTCTAGATACAAGTTGTTAAATTACAACTAATAAATATTTATGAGTGACAGGCATTGCTCTTCTCAACTCACCTACCTCTTCCTTATCTACCAGAGTTTCAGAATATGTTTTAAAGATATGGAATAAAATCAGTGTTGATTGTATAATCAGTTATGAGTCATTATTTGAGATCTTTGTTATCTGCCATTTTTATCCTAAATGTAATTTAAGATCATAACTAAACTTTTAGAATGTTTCATTCATGTTTATTTTTTAAAAAGACTTAATTTCTAACTTGCCTATGGACATTTCAAAGAAGTTTTTCTTTCTTTATTTACCCAACACTCAAAAGACATTTTGAGTATTGTCGCTCCCCAAAAAAACAATGATAGAAAAATAGAGAGAGGGGAAAGATGATTATCATTTCAGAGAAATTTGCTTGATTTCTTTTCTTGGCTAAATTTTACCCATTCTTTAAGACTGACTTCAGGTGTCCCCTTCTTTTAGAAGTTCATAGATATCTTCGATTAGACTGAGCAACAGTTGTAAACCCTTCTGTATTCCCTTTACATATCTATATTATAAAATTGCTATTATACTACTCTAAAATTTGATTTTCCTATTTCCTCTACTGGGCTTTGTTTCTTTATAACTTCTATAAGTTATCCATCATCCCTGTATCCTCTCATCTAGAATAGTACATTTATTAAGTGTTCATTTAAAATAATTTGTTTAATCCTTTGAGGACAGCAAATGCATATTCTACAAACACATTCAATGTAGGTTCTCTTGGGTGTCCTTCATGATGTCCTTGCTAGTTAAAAATACCTTCTAGGAGGATGTGGTTGTGTACATGCCTATAATCCCAGCACTCAGGCATCTGAGGCAGGAAGATCACAAGTTCAAGATCTGTCTGCAGTACATAGTGAGCTCAAGGCCAGCCTGAACTGCAGCCTATCTCAAACTCATCTTCAATAGTTCCCACGTAAGTTACTGGGCACAGAGTGAAAGTTTCTCATTATTTTTACTTGAAAATAGTGTGAAATAGGAAAGCAGAAAGTGTATTACAATTATTTCTCTTTTCTTTTGATTTATACTTCTGTGACCTTTCTGTTTCCAAAGGAATGGTTTGCAAGTGGTCAAACCCTAATTTTGTTACTTTTAAATTTTTTGTGTGGTACTAGGGATTAAACTGAGGGTGGCAAGTGCTCTACCAGTTGAGCCATGGCCCCAGTAATTTTGCTTTTACTATTTTTTTTGAGGTAGGGTCTCACATTTTTGTTCAAGCCAGCCTCAAACTGCAATCTTCCTACCTTTGCCTCCCAAGTAGCTGGGATTATAAGTCTGTTAATTCCATGCCTGGCTTGTTTTTGAGACAGGGTTTTGCTAACTTTTTGCCCAATTTTACCTCAATCCAGGATCCTCCTCCTGAGTAGCTAGAATTGTATGCATGTGCCACCATGCCTGGCATATATCATATCTTGAATTACCATCCTATGGATATTTTATATGGAGTGATTTTCTTTATTTTCTAGTTTCCTTTTTGATCCTTCTCTTTTGCTATCTTTATATGTTTCTCAACTACTTTGATAATTTCAATTTCTGTCCATTTTCTAACATGGCCTCCAAATGACTTCTCCCAGTGAGGAGTGAGTCTATGCCTCTTCTTTTGAGTCTAGGCTTTGTGGCCACTTGACCATTAAAATTCAACATGTTAATTCTATGCCAGTTTTCAGGTCCAGCCCTGAAGAAATTGGCAGCTCTGCTTTTTGCCACCTGCAGCGCTTTTTCCTAGAAACCAGCCTCCATGTTACAAGGAAGCCAAACAGCCTCGTTGAGGGGCCGTACGTAAGTGCCATCCATGGCTGACAGCTCCAACTAATTTCCTAATCAGCAACAATCTTCAGGCACATGAAGCCTGCAAAGGAATCTAGCCCCCAGCCTTTGTGTTAACAGTTGATGCTGCATGAAGGAGAGGCAACCTTCTCTGGCCAAATACTGCCAAGTGCAATTTCATAAACAAAGCTAATAGTTGTGATTAGTCTGAGTTCATAAGTTTGGGTTCGTGTTTTCTACAACAAGTATAACTAATAGGAGTGAACAATTTTCTTCATAGTAACACATTTGAGAGAGTAAATATTGTTGGATATATTTCTCAGAATTTGATATTGAAAGACATTTAGTATTTTCTATAGAAGTAATACTTTAGAATGTGAAGATTTTTTAAAAGATAAATAATAAGATATACAAGTAAAACAGAATAAGAATTTCATCATTTTTCTTTTCTTTGAATTTGCATGTTTCTTGCAGCTTTTACCAACTATAGCTGAAAGTTATCTCATTGTTATTATCATTATCATTGTCTTTGTATAGAGCAGGCATGATAAGTATGGTGCACTGGTCCCCATGCTTTCAAGCTGCAACTATAACATACTACCACCCGACCTGTATACTTTTTCATGCTGAATAGATGTAACTTCAGAATTCTCAACACAGCATTCATGCTGATGCTACCAGTGCTATTGAAATAGACATCCAAGATGAGACCATAATGTGGAAAAACTTCTACAAGTAGCGTTACCATTAGGCATAATCCTTTCCCTGTTCCCAAAGCTACCTTGGAACCTCTTTTCTGAAGGCATTTCATTAATTGCTTTACATACAAATTGTTCCCCTTTTCTCTTCCTTTAACCTCACCTGTAGCTTTTATGTAGAAATCAAAAGTTACCTCAGTAAGGAAAAGTGACCCAGATTTCCCTAAGGGGACAATCTGATGAGTGGGGAAAACTACTGTAATTTCCTACAAAACAGCTTTCACTATGGAAAAAAAAAAAAGAGAAATAAGTGCATGAGTGATGAGGTCATTTGCAGAATCTTAACAGTGCTTCTGAGAGCTTGGGAAAGGGAATAAATTAGTGGAGGGCATGCTGTGTCCCAGGTGCCAGGCCTCTTACATACTTTAGCTTGTTTGATCATCGGGTCACATTTATCAGGAGAATATTAATAACCAATTCATTCTGTTCATAGAGATTTATTAATAATTTATTCTTTTTCTCCTATAAATTATTTGAAGGACTCAGTAGCAAAGTAATAAAATGCTACTGTGTATATTTTAAAAAATCAAAGAGGAAAAATATACATTAGAGTAATCATTCAATAGCAGGAGAAAAGTAGGTAACTATGCACATATATAAAGAGCCTGTTGAGTTTCTGTTTCTTATTCTGGGTTTCCTGACAACCAAAGCCAAAAGCAGGTTGTCAAATGAGAGCTACAAGTTTTACAGAAGAGCATCTTCTGTAAAAGATGGGACTCCACATATGTGATTCTCTTATAGAATGAAGTAGTATAGAAACTTAATATCTTGTGGTTGTGCTATCACCTTGTCATTATCACCACCATCATCATATAGTATGTGATATCCTCACAACATAATTCCAAGAAATACAAAACGTGTTTCACAGATCTCTTTTTTTTTATGTTTTTCTTTTTTTTTTTAATTTTTTTTTTATTTTTATTTTTTTTTTCATTTTTCTTTTATTATTCATATGTGCATACAAGGCTTGGTTCATTTCTCCCCCCTGCCCCCACCCCCTCCCTTACCACCCACTCCGCCCCCTCCCCCGCCCCCCCTCAATACCCAGCAGAAACTATTTTGCCCTTATCTCTAATTTTGTTGTAGAGAGAGTATAAGCAATAATAGGAAGGAACAAGGGGTTTTGCTGGTTGAGATAAGGATAGCTATACAGGGCATTGACTCACATTGATTTCCTGTGCGTGGGTGTTACCTTCTAGGTTAATTCTTTTTGATCTAACCTTTTCTCTAGTTCCTGGTCCCCTTTTCCTATTGGCCTCAGTTGCTTTATGGTATCTGCTTTAGTTTCTCTGCATTAAGGGCAACAAATGCTAGCTAGTTTTTTAGGTGTCTTACCTATCCTCACCCCTCCCTTGTGTGCTCTCGCTTTTATCATGTGCTCATAGTCCAATCCCCTTGTTGTGTTTGCCCTTGATCTAATGTCCACATATGAGGGAGAACATACAATTTTTGGTCTTTTGAGCCAGGCTAACCTCACTCAGAATGATGTTCTCCAATTCCATCCATTTACCAGCGAATGATAACATTTCGTTCTTCTTCATGGCTGCATAAAATTCCATTGTGTATAGATACCATATTTTCTTAATCCATTCGTCAGTGCTGGGGCATCTTGGCTGTTTCCATAACTTGGCTATTGTGAATAGTGCTGCAATAAACATGGATGTGCAGGTGCCTCTGGAGTAACAGTCTTTTGGGTATATCCCCAAGAGTGGTATTGCTGGATCAAATGGTAGATCGATGTCCAGCTTTTTAAGTAGCCTCCAAATTTTTTTCCAGAGTGGTTGTACTAGTCTACATTCCCACCAACAGTGTAAGAGGATTCCTTTTTCCCCGCATCCTCGCCAACACCTGTTGTTGGTGGTGTTGCTAATGATGGCTATTCTAACAGGGGTGAGGTGGAATCTTAGTGTGGTTTTAATGTGCATTTCCTTTATTGCTAGAGATGGTGAGCATTTTTTCATGTGTTTTCTGGCCATTTGAATTTCTTCTTTTGAGAAAGTTCTGTTTAGTTCACATGCCCATTTCTTTATTGGTTCATTAGTTTTGGGAGAATTTAGTTTTTTAAGTTCCCTGTATATTCTGGTTATCAGTCCTTTGTCTGATGTATAATTGGCAAATATTTTCTCCCACTCTGTGGGTGTTCTCTTCAGTTTAGAGACCATTTCTTTTGATGAACAGAAGCTTTTTAGTTTTATGAGGTCCCATTTATCTATGCTATCTCTTAGTTGCTGTGCTGCTGGGGTTTCATTGAGAAAGTTCTTACCTATACCTACTAACTCCAGAGTATTTCCTACTCTTTCTTGTATCAACTTAAGAGTTTGGGGTCTGATATTAAGATCCTTGATCCATTTTGAGTTAATCTTGGTATAGGGTGATATACATGGATCTAGTTTCAGTTTTTTGCAGACTGCTAACCAGTTTTCCCAGCAGTTTTTGTTGAAGAGGCTGCTATTTCTCCATCGTATATTTTTAGCTCCTTTGTCAAAGATAAGTTGCTCATAGTTGTGTGGCTTCATATCTGGATCCTCTATTCTGTTGCAGTGGTCTTCATGTCTGTTTTTGTGCCAGTACCATGCTGTTTTTATTGTTATTGCTTTGTAATATAGTTTGAAGTCAGGTATTGTGATACCTCCTGCATTGTTCTTTTGACTGAGTATTGCCTTGGCTATTCGTGGCCTCTTGTGTTTCCATATAAATTTAACAGTAGATTTTTCAATCTCTTTAATGAATGTCATTGGAATTTTGATGGGAATTGCATTAAACATGTAGATTACTTTTGGGAGTATTGACATTTTTACTATGTTGATTCTACCAATCCATGAGCATGGGAGATCTCTCCACTTTCTATAGTCTTCCTCAATCTCTTTCTTCAGAAGTGTATAGTTTTCCTTGTAGAGGTCTTTCACATCTTTTGTTAGGTTTACACCTAGGTATTTGATTTTGTTTGAGGCTATTGTAAATGGAATTGTTTTCATACATTCTTTTTCCGTTTGCTCATTGTTAGTGTATAGAAATGCTAATGATTTTTCTATGTTGATTTTATATCCTGCTACCTTGCTACAGCTATTGATGATGTCTAGAAGCTTCTGAGTAGAGTTTTTTGGGTCTTTAAGGTATAGGATCATGTCGTCTGCAAATAGGGATATTTTGACAGTTTCTTTACCTATTTGTATTCGTTTTATTCCTTCTTCTTGCCTAATTGCTCTGGCTAGGAATTCCAGTACTATGTTGAATAGGAGTGGAGATAGTGGGCATCCTTGTCTGGTTCCTGATTTTAGAGGGAATGGTTTTAATTTTTCTCCGTTAAGTATAATGCTGGCTGTAGGTTTGTCATATATAGCTTTTATAATGTTGAGGTACTTTCCTTCTATTCCTAGTTTTCTTACAGGTTTTATCATGAAATGGTGTTGGATCTTATCAAAGGTTTTTTCTGCATCTATTAGATGATCAAGTGGTTTTTGTCTTTGCTTCTGTTAATGTGGTTTATTACGTTTATTGATTTTCGTATGTTGAACCACCCCTGCATCCCTGGGATGAAGCCTACCTGGTCGTGGTGAATAATGTTTTTCATGTGTTGCTGAATTCGATTTGCCATTATTTTGTTGAGGATTTTTGCATCAATGTTCATTAAGGAGATTGGCCTATAGTTCTCCTTTTTGGAGGTGTCTTTGCCTGGTTTTGGGATAAGTGTAATACTGGCTTCATAAAATGTGTTTGGCAGTTTTCCTTCCCTTTCTATTTCATGGAACAGTTTAAGGAGGGTTGGTATCAGTTCTTCTTTAAAAGTCTGATAGAATTCAGCAGAGAATCCATCAGGTCCTGGACTTTTCTTTTTGGGGAGACTCTTGATTGCTGCTTCAATTTCATTTTGTGTTATAGGTCTATTCAGGTGATTAATTTCCTCTTGGTTCAGTTTTGGATGATCATATGTATCTAGAAATCTGTCCATTTCTTGTAGATTTTCAAATTTATTTGAATATAGGTTCTCAAAGTAGTCTCTGATGATTTCCTGGAGTTCCATGGTGTTTGTTGTTATCTCCCCTTTTGCATTCCTGATTCTACTAATTTGGGTTTTTTCTCTCCTCATTTTTGTCAGGTTTGCCAGGGGTCTATCGATCTTGTTTATTTTTTCAAAGAACCAACTTTTTGTTTCATTAATTCTTTGTATGGTTTTTTTGGTTTCTATTTCATTGATTTCAGCTCTTATTTTTATTATTTCTCTCCTTCTATTTGTTTTGGGATTTGCTTGTTCTTGTTTTTCTAGGAGTTTGAGATGTATCATTAGGTCATTGATTTGGGATCTTTCAATCTTTTTAATATATGCACTCATGGCTATAAACTTTCCTCTCAAGACTGCCTTAGCTGTGTCCCATAGGTTCCGGTAGGTTGTGTTTTCATTTTCATTGACTTCCAGGAACTTTTTAATTTCCTCTTTTATTGCATCGATGATCCATTCTTCATTAAGTAATGAGTTATTTAGTTTCCAGCTGTTTGCATGTTTTTTGTCTTTACTTTTGTTGTTGAGTTCTACTTTTACTGCATTGTGGTCAGATAGTATGCATGGTATTATTTCTATTTTCTTATATTTGCTGAGACTTGCTTTGTGCCCTAGGATATGATCTATTTTGGAGAAGGTTCCATGGGCTGCTGAGATGAATGTGTATTGTGTAGAGGTTGGATGAAATGTTCTGTAGACATCTACTAGGTCCACTTGATCTATTGCATATTTTAGATCTTGGATTTCTTTATTGAGTTTTTGTTTGGATGACCTATCTATTGATGATAATGGAGTGGTAAAGTCTCCCACAACCACTGTGTTGGCGTTTATATATGCTTTTAGGTCTTTCAGGGTATGTTTGATGAAATTGGGTGCGTTGACATTGGGTGCGTACAGATTGATGATTATTATTTCCTTTTGGTCTATTTCCCCTTTTATTAGTATGGAATGTCCTTCTTTATCTCGTTTGATCAATGTAGGTTTGAAGTCTACTTTGTCAGAGATAAGTATTGCTACTCCTGCTTGTTTTCGGGGGCCATTGGCTTGGTAAATCTTCTTCCAGCCTTTCATCCTAAGCATATGCTTATTTCTGTCGGTGAGATGAGTCTCCTGTAAGCAACAAATTGTTGGATCTTCTTTTTTAATCCATTTTGTCAAACGGTGTCTTTTGATGGGTGAATTAAGTCCATTAACATTAAGTGTTAGTACTGATAGGTATGTGGTGATTCCTGCCATTTAGTTATCTTAGTTGTTTGAAGGTTTGATTGTGTGTACCTAACTTGATGTTACTCTCTACTGTCTTGCTTTTTCTTATCCTGTGGTTTGGTGCTGCCTGCCTTTTCATGGTTAAGTTGGGTGTCATTTTCTGTGTGCAGGATCCCTTGCAGAATCTTTTGTAATGGTGGCTTTGTGGTGACATATTGTTTTAGTTTCTGCTTATCATGGAAGACTTTTATTGCTCCATCTATTTTGAATGATAGCTTTGCTGGGTAGAGTATCCTGGGGTTGAAGTTATTTTCATTCAGTGCCCAGAAGATCTCACCCCACGCTCTTCTTGCTTTTAATGTTTCTGTTGAGAAGTCTGCTGTGATTTTGGTGGGTTTACCTTTGTATGTTACTTGTTTTTTCTCTCTTACAGCCTTCAATATTCTTTCCTTAGTTTCTGAACTTGTTGTTTTAATGATGATATGTCGTGGGGTAGTTCTATTTTGATCTGGTCTGTTTGGTTTTCTGGAGGCCTCTTGCATCTGTATGGGAATATCTTTCTCTAGATTTGGGAAATTTTCCGTTATCATTTTGTTGAATATATTACGCATTTCTTTCGCTTGCACCTCTTCTCCTTCTTCGATGCCCATGATTCTCAAGTTTGGTCTTTTGATGGAGTCAGTGAGTTCTTGCATTTTCTTTTCACAGGTCTTGAGTTGTTTAATTAATAGTTCTTCAGTTTTTCCTTTAATTACCATTTCATCTTCAAGTTCTGAGATTCTGTCTTCTGTTTGTTCTATTCTGCTGGATTGGCCTTCCGTTTTGTTTTGCAGTTCTGTTTCGTTCTTTTTTCTGAGGTTTTCCATATCCTGGCTGTTTTCTTCTTTATTGTTGTCTATTTTTGTCCTGAGTTCATTTATCCATTTATTCATCGTGTTCTCTCTTTCACTTTGGTGTTTATACAGTGCTTCTATGGTTTCCTTTATTTCTTCTTTTGCTTTTTCAAATTCTCTATTTTTATTGTCTTGGAATTTCTTGAGTGTCTCCTGTACATTTTGGTTGAGCCTATCCAGTATCATCTCTATAAAATTCTCATTGAGTACTTGTAGTATGTCTTCTTTTAAATTATTCTTGTAGGCTTCATTGGGTCCTTTGGCATAGTTTATCTTCATTTTTTTGGAGTCTGGCTCTGAGTTTCTGTTCTCTTCATTCCCCTCTGGTTCCTGTACTAATTTTTTGCTGTGGGGAAACTGGTTTTCTTGTTTTTTCTGTCTTCCTGTCATTGTCCTTGGTGTTGTTACTGTCCCTGTACTGTGTGTAATTAAGTATTTCCTAGCTTGTAATAATAACAATGGTAATATTGAGAATGGAAGAGTGAGCTGAGATGGAAAGCAAGAAGTTAAAGAAAAGGGGAAAACAAATATACAGACAAGAGTGAGAAAGCAGAACAAGGTATCAGACAAGAGAGTTTCAAAGGTATAAGCAGGGAGTGTTAGTGTACTAATCGACAGTAAGCTGAACAGACAATAGAGTGACAGAGAGAGGATTGAAAATCAACGATAAAAAAATAAAAAATAAGTATATGAAAGTAATATCTATTTATAAAAATGAATTAAAATAAAATGGAAAATAGAAAATTAAAAAAAAAAAAACCAAAAAACTTCCAAGTTTATATGCAATGCAATTTCAGTCTTAATAATTTGGATGTCCATCTCAATCTCCAGTCCTGGAGTTGGTGCCTCAGATGTTGTTCTGTAGTTGTCTCATCAAAGGGGATGCATAAAGTAGAACAGAACTACACTCACACACACACACACACACACACACACACAAGAAAAAAAAAAAAAGCCCCACTAAGTGTCCCCAGTTCAAATGCAATACAGTTTCAGTAAGTTTTTCGGCTTGCAAGTGTAATTCGGTTGTTCTCTCATCAAAGGTAGGGAGAAAAAGAAAAAAAAAGCGTCTGGAGGCAGTTCTGAGAGTGGTATCTGCAACTGTGGCTTGCCTGCCTGCTGCTCTCCGCCTGTAGCTGGCGGCGTTATTTATGCAGATCTCTGGGGTGAGCTAGCACTCACCTGGCCCTGCAGGCTTTGTTTGCTCAGAGTTCTCCTGTGCGGGAGCCTCTGCTAAAAGCTTTCCCCTTTCCAAGCACTGGGAAAGGTGCCACTGCCCCGCGTTGTCAGGCCTGCGTGTTTATTTACAGTTCACGTGGGAAGTGGGTCTTCCCTCCTCTCACAAGCGTCCCCGCTCCTGGTTGCTGGCGCGCCCCGCTCCCGCCAGAGCCTCTCCGGCCCGCCCGGCTCGTTTATTTACAGTCCCGGGAAGGATTCCCTTCCCCCAGTCTTCAGCGCTCAGGGCGCCCCACCCTCTTTCCAGCGTGTCTTAACTGTTCTTATTGCTTAGTACTCAGTTTCTCTTTTTTTTTTTTCCCGGGTGGAGGTCAGTCTGTCCAGGGGGCTATGCTGCTCTGGCCCAGGCTTGTCTGTGGGGGAACCGTGGTACCGCGAAGCTCACCTGGTCCGCGTCTTCCCCCTTTGGAGGGGTCAAAGTTATGCCTTTTCTCGGTGATTATGCCTGCAAAGTGTGTCTCCAGTGTCTCTCCAAGATTTCACTATAGGAGGGTCGCTTTCTGCTTCCTCCCTCTAGCCGCCATCTTGGAATTCTCCTCACAGATCTCTTAATGTCCATCAATAAAAGTCAAAACTGTGAGCTTAAAAAAGGCAATACTGTAAAGTCCAGTCTATTCAGAAAATATCCAAGTAGATAGCACTCTGTGGATCACCTCAAATCTTACTTGGATCTGATAATCCAGAGAAACAGAGCATGCTTGTTTTTTCAGTACTTCTTCTATGTGAATTTCCTCCCAACCTAGATTCTTTTGGTAGTTGAATAAGAGCCATGTTGGATTGGAATGGCCTGCAGTACAGGTATGTGATTGATTCAAGATGCAATTTTAAATTTTAGAGATCAAATAAATGGTAATAGGTTGACATTCTTTTATGAAAGCTAACTACACCCTCCTGACTAGCTAGCACTTTTCTTCTATAGGAAGGTAGGCCAGAAAGGAACACTTCTAAGCAAAGCCCGGAATAGTCCTCCAGAATCCTTGCTGTAGCCACTTTAGGACAAGACTATATAAAGAAAACAGATCCCAAAGTTTTATAGCTTTGAATTGAGCAGAAATTTACATATTTCATCAAGCTAATTACATATTATGGTCCTAGAAAATTCTTGGTAATATTTTACCATGCACAAGGCCCAGGGTTCAGTCTCAACACCACAATGGCTCACAACTGTAATCCATCTACTCAGGAGGGCAGAAATAGAAAGATTACAGTTTAAAGCCAGCCCAGGCAAAAGTTAGCATGAAAACCAATCTCAAAAACAAACCTGAGGACTGACAGAGTATCTCAAGTGGTAGAGTGCCTGCCTAGCAAGTGTGAAGCCCTGAGTTCAAAGCCCAGTACTGCAAAACAAACAAACAAACAAACAAAACCAAGACTGACATGATTCATGCCTGTAATTAATCCCAGCTACTGGGGAAGTGACAGGAGGAGGATCATGGTATAAGGCCAGCCCAGGCAAGAGCACAGAACCTTGTCTGAAAAACAAACTAAAAGCTAAAGGTTGGAGGTGTGATTCGAATGGTGAAGCACCTGCCTAGCAAGCTGGAGACCTAGAGTTCAATCCCCAGTACCACCCTCAAAAAAATAAAGAGAGAAAGAAAATTCTTGATAGTGTTACCATTGGAGGTCAAATCTGAAAAGTAGTTTCTCAGAGAAATGACCAAGATTAATTTGTTTATTTGATTAAAAATTTGAGAGTAATACATAAAGTGATACTTTTCTTCCATCAAATCTATTCAAAGGGTACCCTCTCTTGGGACCCCTCCCACCTCTGGGAGCTAAAGTTTTTGATACTTTTCTGTCTTAACAAACTCTCCCATTTTACTAGCCAAAAAAAAAAGATGGGGTGGGAAGGCTGATGGAGTGGCTCAACTGGTGAGCACCTGCCTAGTAAGCTTGAGGCCCTGAGTTCAAACCCCAGTGCCAAGAAAACAAAAAAACACACTTTTCAAAGACTGCAGTTTTAAGGACTGCTCTCACTAACCAGCTTATCATTATTAATTCCATGCAAGTGATCTGTGCTAGATGGATTCAAAATATGGTTTACAACACCTTCAGAAGAGACAATCCAAGTTTTTAATTAAGTGACTTTTAGGAAAATGAAAAAGAGGTTTAGGATTTTCTACATTCAAAACTCTGGTGTTAAAGAGCTGAAGGAAAATAAGTATTATACAAGAGTCTATACCTTGGTATTCTCAAAATGGCAAATAAAAACAATGCTTTACTTTTAAAATATTCAACACCCAATTTAACATTTTGCTTACTACCTGTTTGTTGGAAGCCTTCCATTAAGTACCTGTAGAATTGGCTTTGGTCACATTTTAATGAGCATTACAAATACATTTGAATTACGTCAATTTTATTTCCGTCACATTTTAGTAGTTGTAATCAATATATATGTAGGAATAAGTGAAATCTGTCATAGGTAGACTTTTGAAAAGATTCCTCATGAAGGCAATGTGAGATGCAGGTATCTCACAGCATAGTATTTATGCTGATCTGGGCATTTGCTGTCGCCCCAGATATGCTCAGAAGGATCCAGGGGAACACACAAATAGGCAGAAGCCACTTGAGGAGGTAGCGCAAGCAAAGTATTGTCTTCACTATCATGGATGACACTTTATTTCTAACTTTTTAAAAACTTGAGTTTTGTGTTTGTTTATACCTGATATTCTAAAAGAAGTACATTAAAGATCCAAACTGAGTAACCTAAATAGATCACTGAACCTAATGACAGTTATTAACTCTAAAATCATGTGATTTGTGACTTTTATCTCATGAAATATTTGTACATAGGCTACTTGATGCTTAGATTTGTACAAGCTTCATATCTTAGGCTGAGCAGATAATTATGTCCTCTACCTTTGTGTCTCCTGTATAGATTTCCAGATACAACACTTCACTAAAATTTGACATTAAATTTATAAAATATATAATTATATTCATATAAGTACTTAATATTTTATATGATTACAATGTATAAAATCCCAATATGTATGTAACAGACATTTTAATCTGGCAGAAAAAAGACAAATTCAAAGTTTAGCTCTTTTTATTAATAGCAAGTTTATTATACTAACAGCCCTTTACATCAAGATTATTCACTAACTCAGACACACACATTTATTTATTCTCTCTGTTCCTCACATTCCCACTCTCTCCCTTTTTCTCTTCTCATAGGCAAGACCCCAGAAGCTTCATCATACAAAAAGTTTGAATACTTTTGCCTAACTATAAGTTAAAAGCGATTACCTACAGTTCTGTACCTTTATTGCCTTGTATTTTAGGGTATGTGCTCCAGGTATAACATACTCAGTCATGTGTTCCCTCAACAAACGCTAATCATCTCCCATAGCCCAAGCATTGTGGTAGGCACTAAGTAAGCAAAAGAAACTCAAACTTTGTCCTCCAGTTAGAGGGCTAAGTCATAGCACACTCTTTATGAGAAAGGAAACAAATTTGGTCGAAGTACTAAAATTTATGAAAAGATGTAAAGTGATGCCCTGAGGCGTGATAAATTAACAAAGCAGTCAAGAATCTAAATCAGAATCTTAGAATTCTGTGGTAGCCTAAGGAACTGTGATCATCTCTAATTAGCAGTGTGGAAATATTACTATTCAGAGAGTAAGAAGACCTTGCTTGGTTCTTAAACTAAATCTGCCATTAATTAGCTGTGTCACTTTGAACAAGTCACTTAACCTTTCTGGGCCTCAATTTTTCTTCATGTATAAAAATGAGAACAATGAACTAGGTGATCTCTGAGATAGTTTTCAAGTCTTGAAAATTCATGACTGTAAATGTACAAAGTCAAAACCAATGTAATTCCTAGTTTTCTTTTTATATGTATGCATATATAAGTTAATAACTTTTCTATATACCTACAGCTATGTATTTTGAAGTACAATGTAAATTTCATTTCTAATAGCAACAAAAGTATAAAATAAGATCAATGTCATTGGTTTAGTTTAAATGTTTATTGAGCACCTATTGTGTGCAAACAACTGTATAAGATGCTAGGAAATAGCCAAGGTGACTGCATTTGTGGAACTTATTTTCTGGTGGAAAGAGCAAACAGGAGATGCTTATTTGTGCAATTAAGAATTTAAGAGTCTTTACTCCCATTTCCTACGTCGGGCTCACGAATTGTTTCTCCTCTTCCTCCTCCCCACTTTTCCCTACTTTATCCTGTTATACTAAAATAAGTCCTTACTAAAACTTCCAAAAAAGACTTTAATAATTGTGATAAGTGCAGTGAAGGGAAAGGATAGAGTAATAAAAACCCTATGTCAGACAGAGTTACAGAATTCACCCACTTTTTTCTTCTATTCAACAATTTAAGTCTGGTTTTCCTGAGACAAAGACATTTTGCCAAGATGTGACACTTTTGGTGTTAAAATTAAGGAAATCCCCGGCAAACTAGGACATGTTGATTACATGAGGACATTAGTACATTTTCCAAACAAAGAAGAGCAGTATGATCTACAATATATAAGATGACTGAGAGTAGACTATGTGAGACTGGTAAGGGACAAGAAACAGATGATTTGTGGCCTTATGGCAGTGTTAATTTTAGAGTTTTGTTTTTATGGTAAGTGGAAGCCATTGCAGACGATTGGAATTTGTACGTTGAAGATCCATCTGCCTGAGTAAGAAAAATGGATTTGGTGGTGATGGTAAAGGTTGTGATAGTAGTAGAGGTTATTGCAGTATTTAAAGTAAAAGGTGATGATAGACTAGGACAGTGTCAGTAAGATGGAAAGAAGTGAACAGATTGAAATATTTGATATGCTGGAGAGGTAAAAATTCAGAATTAATGGTTATGGTGAGGTGAGGTGGTGATAAAAATGGAATAATTGGTGCCTAAGAATTGACAATAAGCCATAAAATAGTTATACTTAAATGATTCAAGAGAGAAAATAAGAAATGCAAACTATAATCTATAAACAGACAAGGATTAAAAAATGTATAGGCAAATATTAATTCCAGTTTTGGAAACTTCCTTGGTTGCCATAGAACTATAACATCATAAATGAAAGATGGCTGAATTAATTAGTCATTTTGAAATTTTTTGTTAAATAGAAAACTTCAAAAGTTAAATCTAGAAAATAAACTTGAATTTTTGCTATATGTTTCAGACATTAGTAAATATTTTTTAGCAACCACCCATCCTTACCCAAATTGTTTTGCTGTGTGTTTGTGTGTCAGTGTGTTTGTGTGTGTATGTGAATGTGTTTTTGTGAGTGTGTGTGTGTCCACATGCCTGCATGTGTTTGGTTTTCAGAAATGGTTGTATTTGAAGTGTATAACCTAAATCTGGAAAAGATGACATTTGTCTTTATTGCATGATTTTTTTAATTTAAATATTTTTAAAAGTTTTTGTTAGGACATATTCTTTGTATGGGGGGATTCATTGTGACAATTCCAAATAGGCTTACATTGTACATTGGTTAGATCATCCCCATTGTCTCTCTCTTTGATCTCCTCCCCCAAACACACACTTAGAGCAATTGAAAGAGGTTACTTTGTTCTATTTCATGTAAGGGTGTGAAATCTGTCAACCATATTCCCTTAACTTAATTTCCTTCATTCACCCTCCTCCCTCCTGCAATACCCACCCACTGTACATATTTTACAGTCCTGTCTTTCATTGTTAATATTTAAGTCATTGTTTAAAGGGGTTTTATTAGTATATTATAGTTACACAGGGGTTTCATTGTGACATTTCCACATGCACATAAATTATACTCCAGGTTGGTTCATCCCTTCCATTATTCTCCTTCCTACCCCATTCCCTTCTTAAAATAACTTCAACAGGTTCAATGCACCATATTCATACCTGTATAGAAAAATACATCAACCATTTTCACCCTCCTTTACCCTCTTCATTTACCTTCCTCCTCTCACCCTTCTCCTCCCCTTCCCTTAACATGGCCTGTTTTACATTCCTGCCCTTCATTGTTTCAATGTCTGTTCATTGTTAAGTGGAGAATTTTGCCTTGGTATTTTGCCTGTAAATATATTGTGCTTAAATCAGTCTAACTCCCTCCACTACTCTTACTCACCTTTTTCATCCTACCCTGTATTGTTTAACAGTTTTCAGTGTGTTTTTTGGTGTCTTGTCCCTACACAGATGTGATGCGTTTCATTATTATTTACTTTCTTTCTTTTCCTACTCCCTTGGTCTCCTCTATCAGTTCCACTTTTGGATACATTCTCTCTGTATATTTCTATGAATATGTAATATTGCTTGTGTTTGTATTGGGCCTGTATTCCACATATGGGAGAAAACATGCAGCATTTGGCTTTAACTTCACTTAAGATGATGTTCTCCAGTTCCATACATGTACCTGCAAATGACAAAATTTTATTCTTCTTTATGGCTGAATAAAATTCCATTGTATTTAAATACCACATTTTCTTAATATATTCATCAGTTGTGGGGCATCTTGGTTGTTTCCATAGTTTGACTATTGTGAATAATGTTGCAGTAAACATGGGTGTGTACAGATGTCTTTATTGTATCCTGAGTTACATTCTTTTGAGTATATCCTTAGAAGTGGTATTGCTGGATCATATGGCATACTGTTTTCTATAGTGGTTGTACTAATTTACATTCCCACCAGCAGTGTATAAAGGTTCTTTGTGTTCTTGATGATAGTCATTCTAATAGGAGAAAGGTGAAACCTTAACATGGTTTCCATTTGCATTTCCTTTATGGCCAGAGATGGTGAGAAATGCTTACTATCAAAGGAAGAGCTTCTTCCTTTGAAATAGCTCTGTTCAGTTCATTTGCCCATTTCTTCATTGGATCATTGATTCTTTGTAAATTCTGGTTGCTATCCCCTTGGCCAATATTTTTCTCCCATTCTGTGGGCTGCCTCTTCAGTCTGGTGGCCATGCCCTTTGCTGTATAGTTGCCATTTTTCAATAAAGAATTTAAAGCTTTAGTTCAAAACAAATCATATTGAAGATCAGATTTCCAATAATAGTCAAGACAAGTTGGAAGAAGGAAGAAGAAGGGGAGTAGAGATTTATGCTGATAGTAAGATTCTATATAAAAGCTGCAACAATTAAAATGATATCATCAGAAGAAAGTAATTGAGCCCAACAACAGCCCCACACAAGTAAGGATTTGCTATCATATAAAGTGAGTGAAAGATGGATTTTAAAAAATAATAATGTCAAAAGAATTGATTATTCATAGGGAAATTTCAGAAGGCTCAAATATGAAATGTGAATTTTAAAACTTTTATAGGAAAATGGATTTGTGATCTAGAGTTAGGAAAGAACTTTTTAAAGACAAAGTATTTAAAAACATCACTCTAATTGAAAAATCTACTGTTAAATTTATATGGAAACACAAGAGGCCATGAATAGCCAAGGCAATACTCAGTCAAAAGAACAATGCAGGAGGTATCACAATACCTGACTTCAAACTATATTACAAAGCAATAACAATAAAAACAGGATGGTACTGGCACAAAAACAGACATGAAGACCAGTGGAACAGAATAGAGGATCCAGATATGAAGCCACACAACTATAAGCAACTTATCTTTGACAAAGGAGCTAAAAATATACGATGGAGAAATAGCAGCCTCTTCAACAAAAACTGCTAGGAAAACTGGTTAGCAGTCTGCAAAAAACTGAAACTAGATCCATGCATATCACCCTATACCAAGATTAACTCAAAATGGATCAAGGATCTTAATATCAGACCCCAAACTCTTAAGTTGATACAAGAAAGAGTAGGAAATACTCTGGAGTTAGTAGGTATAGGTAAGAACTTTCTCAATGAAACCCCAGCAGCACAGCAACTAAGAGATAGCATAGATAAATGGGACCTCATAAAACTAAAAAGCTTCTGTTCATCAAAAGAAATGGTCTCTAAACTGAAGAGAACACCCACAGAGTGGGAGAAAATATTTGCCAACTATACATCAGACAAAGGACTGATAACCAGAATATACAGGGAACTTAAAAAACTAAATTCTCCCAAAACTAATGAACCAATAAAGAAATGGGCATGTGAACTAAACAGAACTTTCTCAAAAGAAGAAATTCAAATGGCCAGAAAACACATGAAAAAATGCTCACCATCTCTAGCAATAAAGGAAATGCAAATTAAAACCATGCTAAGATTCCACCTCACCCCTGTTAGAATAGCCATCATCAGCAACACCACCAACAACAGGTGTTGGCAAGGATGCGAGGAAAAAGGAATCCTCTTACACTGTTGGTGGGAATGTAGACTAGTACAACCACTCTGGAAAAAAATTTGGAGGCTACTTAAAAAGCTGGACATCGATCTACCATTTGATCCAGCAATACCACTCTTGGGGATATACCCAAAAGACTGTTACTCCAGAGGCACCTGCACATCCATGTTTATTGCAGCACTATTCACAATAGCCAAGTTATGGAAAAAGCCAAGATGCCCCACTACTGACGAATGGATTAAGAAAATGTGGTATCTATACACAATGGAATTTTATGCAGCCATGAAGAAGAACGAAATGTTATCATTTGCTGGTAAATGGATGGAATTGGAGAACATCATTCTGAGTGAGGTTATCCTGGCTCAAAAAACCAAAATTCGTATGTTCTCCCTCATATGTGGACATTAGATCAAGGGCAAACACAACAAGGGGATTGGACTATGAGCACATGATAAAAGCGAGAGCACACAAGGGAGGGGCGAGGATAGGTAAGACACCTAAAAAACTAGCTAGCATTTGTTGCCCTTAACGCAGAGAAACTAAAGCAGATACCATAAAGCAACTGAGGCCAATAGGAAAAGGGGAACAGGAACTAGAGAAAAGGTTAGATCAAAAAGAATTAACCTAGAAGGTAACACCCACGCACAGGACATCAATGTGAGTCAACTCCCTATATAGCTATCCTTATCTCAACCAGCAAAAACCCTTGTTCCTTCCTATTATTGCTTATACTCTCTCTACAACAAAATTAGAAATAAGGGCAAAATAGTTTCTGCTGGGTATTGAGGGGGGGAGGGGGAGGGGGCGGAGTGGGTGGTAAGGGAGGGGGTGGGGGCAGGGGGGAGAAATGAACCAAGCCTTGTATGCACATATGAATAATAAAAGAAAAATGAAAAGAAAAAAAATCACTGTAAAATTAAATACCTCTAATAACAGGCACAGCAAACAAACTCAAAAGATATGCCACAATCTGGGAGAAGATAGTTGCAATACTTAAAACTGACAAAGGGATAACATTTAGAATACATAAGAGTGTGTGTGTGTGTGTGTGTGTGTGTGTGTGTGTGTGTGTGTGTGCAGTTCCCTCAGAGCCTTTCACATCTTACAAACCAATTAAGAAAAAGAAAATAAGCATAGGAAAATGGACTAAGGATAGAGGCAATTGTGGCCAACTTTTGAAGATGTACTCAACCTCTGAGGAAACTGGGTGTGCATGCACACACACACATACAAAATGCCATTTCAGACCAATGGGGTTGTCAAAAACTAAAAAGTCTAACAATACTAGATAATAGCAAGAACATGGGAGAGAGATATGATAAAATGTTATGACTATTAATTTAAATTACATTGTAGTAGTCTTGATATTTTAGTATATTTGAAATATTTAATTACTTAATCCTTTAAAAAATAAAACAGCCCAATGAATTTAGTAATATAGGGGTCATTAAAGAGCAGTTTTGTTTGAGTGATAACAGAACCATACTGGAATGGACTGACGAATGAATGGTGTCAGAGAAAGGATAGAGTATTTCAATAACTTTTTCAAATAATTTTTAAAGAGGGAAGTCATAAAGGAAGAAGTCCTAACCTGCTTTATGCTTTTTTATAGACTCTTGGAATGTCTACTCTATTACAGGAGCCCAGTCAGTTGATTCTGTGCCATTTGGGTTGTCCCTAACCCCTAGGGAAGTTGTGCATAAAAAGAATACTTTGCTGGCATGGGTGGTATGCATTTATTGGGATAGCAATTCAATACCTGTACACTCAGACTTTTTGCTAGACACACTCAGAAGGGTACACCGTGTAGGACAGGCTATTCCTATCCAATGTACTCCTTAGTAGGAACTTAGAATCAGAGAAATAATGGGTGGTGGTAACCCCTCTCCAAAAAAGTAAGGGTGCTAGACTAGAATGTCACAACCTAGGTCAAAGTAACTGTCAAACTTTACTAAAAGTTAAAAATGATTTGAATTAATGAACATGCATACTATATTATTAGATGAAAATATTCAACATTGTGAAAATTCCTTACTTTAATGAAATTACTCAAAATCATAATAGGATTGTGTTATTTGCAGATGTGGTTTTGTCTGTATTTGTGTGTAGGGAGCTACAACAAAATGATATTAAAGTTTGTCTGGAAGAGTAATTCTCTGTGTATTCCCAGGAAATGTAGGCATGAGAATGAGGTTGCCTTGGCTTGACCAAATATTAAAATATATGTGTTAGTGGTACCAAGATCACCAGTCAGATCAGAAACACATAATAGATAGTTCAGAAAGGAACCAACTTACATATGGAAATTTAGTATATAATAACTGATTATGTTTCTTACTTTTTTCGTTACTCATATGTTTATATCTCATAAATTCATTTTTTATTCTGTTTCTCTGTATCTGCTTTTCTTTCAGAATCATTTCCCCAATTTGTTACATAATTTTAATTAGCATAATTTTATTGGCTATGTAATATTTGTCCAGAAAGTATACCATTAGTCACTTGCCTCTGTTGAATATTTATATTACTTTTTCTATTAAAGTAATGTTCAATGAATATCTTCATACATACTTTTTTCATTTTAAACTTATTTCTTTGATTTCCATTATTTGAAATTATTATATAAAACAATATGAACTATTTTTAGTTCTTGAGATATACTACTGTATTTCTCTCTGTGAAACTTCAGATAGGAAAGCATTTAACATCAGCTCTCATTTGAAACATTATATTTCAAGTCTTTTTTCCCCCAACCAGAATGATAATATTGTTTATTCTGATTTCTCTAGAAAAAGAGCCAAGCTTCCACTCTCAGTATTGCATATAGATAAGCTAATAAACCTTCAGCCAGATTGTTTTGGTCATCTTTAGCCTACCTTCAAAACACCATGTATTACACAAATTTTAAGTGGTAATGCATACCCACCCAATCAATTTAAAAAAGCTGAGTAGAAAATAAATTAATTTCATCCCCATCCTTAATTATAGGGACAAGATTACTACTCTTAGGAAGCAGAATGTTAGTGAAAATAGAGGCTCTTCTAGGGCCAGACCACCTGGTTTTGCGTTATGACCCTTTCACTCAATAATTGTGTGACTATGAGCATTTGATAAATATCTTTGTGTCTCAGTTTCCTTAGCTGTAAAATGATTATGAAACCTTGTGTAAGACATTTAGAAAGGTGCTTGACACATATGAAGTGTTCAATAAATCTGATTATTGTGGTGGATTTTAAATTGGCACAAAACATGTATCCTAATTTCTCATCTTCCTTCCTGAATGGAAAAGGCAAGAAAGCGAATGCCTGCAATGTCCTAGAATCCTTTGCATCTAAGATCCTGGATACGAAGGAAGTCTTGCCAATTCTATTATTCACATGGAAGTTTTTTCTACATGTAATTTTGAATGTGGAAGTGTTGTGGATGCTATGTTTCTTTCTTGTGCTGATCTATTGCTACTGGCAAGCATAGTTGTGGAGATGGGATATTTCTCTAGAAGTATTACAATGTGTAGTCCCTGGCTTTGTGCAGATTAAGAGGTAGGCACACTGGAACCTTCTTGATTTGTGGCTGTAGTAGGTAAGGCATCCTTTAACGTTTCAGTTTAAGTAGCAGCCTTCTGATATCTCACTATCCTACTGGTGGCAGAGGGAGCTACTCCCTGGCTTACCAGTTATATAATGTTGATTTGGGCATCATTCCTGAAGACCCATCCCAGAGCCCATGGCTTCAGTCCTTCTAAGACTTTTATAAGTATCCAGTTTCCTGTGTTTAATCTATTTTGCTTCAGATATAGAAACATTTGTTTCATGCTGTGTTGGTCATGGTAAAGGTAGCCATACAAATAGTAGCAGTAGCAGCAGCGGAAGCAGTAGTTGTAGTTACCCTTACTGGAACTCTTTTGTAGTATGTATCTTTCTAATCATCTGTAATGTATCATGATACTTTTTTCCTTCAGAATCCAAAATAATCAGCAGAGTCCTTAACACAAAGGTCAAGACACCCACTGCCATTAAACAAACTACTTTGCCAGTTTTCCTTAGAATTTAGCTTCTCTCTGATATTCTGTTGCATAACCAATCTATATCACTGGTTTGAATTGGTGCTAACCTTAACAAAAAAGAAAAAAGGGGAGTACCCATGTTCAGATCAGAATGAAGTCAATTGACCCATCTAGGAAAAGGAACATTTCTACTTAGTTTAACATGTATTTCTTGAATTTATGTTTATCAGTTGCTAGGCACTGGGGAAATGGAGATATGAATAAGATATATTCCATATTCTCCAAGAGCTCACAGTGGGAAGACAGACTACAAATAAATTCTGCTCTATACTACAGTGCGAGCAAATTGAGTTGGTTCTTATTCTCTCTTGTATCCATATAATCTTCTACCCTGCCTGGTATATAGTGTGTGTTCTATCAGTGTTTTTGAATAAGTAAGATAAAGATTGTCACATTCATTGTGGGCAGAAGAAGAATGGTTAATTTCACCTGGAAATGTTTGGAAAGCCCTGTGTTAATACTCTGGTGATATCAATAAAATGGATCCATAGTCAAATATGTTTGGGAATTGCCACATTGTATCTCCCCAAAGAAAGACACACTACACATTAGCATTTTGTGGATTCTCATGGTTTCAGCAATAAAGAGATAGTTTAATTTTGTCCAACTATTTTCCAGATATATTTGACCACAGAATGCTTTTAGCACCTCATTGTATGGAAGTTTGGGACATTTTGACTCAGTTACTTCCTGAGGGTAATTTCTAATAATTCTGTGTGTGTGTGTGTGTGTGTGAAGCTAGCATAATCTCTCTATTCCAAACAAAACATTTTCAGTAACTGAGATTTTCTACGTAATTGAAAACTTGATAACTTTTCAAAGGAAAATGATTTGTTTAGAAAGTTTTCTTTTTATTTGGTTAGTCTTCCTATTTCCTAAACCACACTAGGTTTTTCTAACAACTTTCCCACAATACACGCTGCTCATACCTGACACATTTGTGGAATATATATAAATGAAATTTTCAAATAGAATTTTTTTCTGTTACTCAGCTTTGTATTAAATCTTTTTGAGTCATTTCATTTTGTACTATGTTGCTAAAAAGATACTCACATTAAATAAATATTTAAATATTATTGTAAATTTTAAATACATCTTTGGGGAAATCCTGGTCTCCCTAACATGAGCAAGATAGGCTCTTTAAAAAAATGGCTTAATACTTGAAAATTTTGATTGGATATATTTTCTCTATATATTTGTGTGTCATTAACTTAAGTAGATTGTTTTGCTTCTGCAGTGTACCTTAGATGACTAAAAATAACATCACAAAACATGTTTGTTATACTCTTAATTGTTTTGACCATAGAATTAATTTTAAAGTCAAAAGGGGCATTGCTTTTTCATCATTTCCAGTTGAGAATATTCAGCATGTCACAGATGTTCATGAATAATGTCCATTTAAAACTGTTGGCAGAGAGAGCTGGTGAGTTGGCTAGATGAATTAAATGTTGGGGGGATCTGACAGGCAGCACGCTGCTTTGTGATCATTCCAAAGTTCTAATAATCTCCCTCACCTTCTCTGCCTGCCACTAATGAAAGAGAATAGGTGATTGCACCTCCGGCTATGTTCTGCGCCTAATGACTCCTCCAAAGGCAGATTTATGAAGAAAAAATTAACTTTGAATGAGGATTGAATTGGCCCTGACAGTCTGATAGACTGTGACACAGATTCTGTGGCAAAACAGACGTAGCCCTAATTGATTATCAATATTTTAAGCAAAGTGATGAAAATAAGCATTAAGTGATGAGAAAGGCAGTCTTAATATAGTAGGCAGTAACCAGGACATAAGAGAGTCTTTGGGGAGTTTTTCCCTGATTGCTATTACTGAATTTTATCTGTCAATTTTTTACCTTTGCTTCCCAGTAGCCATTGTCCCTCTTTGGTGTACTTTTTTTCCCCCTTAAAGATCTGTGACTAGAATGTTCATCTTTGTAATAACACTGACAAAGCTATCTGCAGTTGCTTCCTCTGGAGAAGTTTGTTTAATATTTAACTCATTTTGAACTGAGATTAGCTTTCATAGTTTTGAAGAACTGAAGATTCTTGTGAAGATTTTAGATTGTTTTTTACATACTCTCTCTAAATTCATTTTTACTATTCACAAAATATATACTAGCCCAAAATACTGCATATCACATATTTCATAATACCACACATCATTCTTATATCATTTGTAGCATTGACTTCGGCCTTAATCTTATGACTAAAGTGAAAATATTTTTTCTAGAAATAATGTATACATATATAAACATGAGACACAGAAAGGGTCAGTGTATATACACTGTATTACTTACAACATATATTTTGAAATTAACCATAAAAACTTTTAACCTAAATAATATGTCAATATGTTGCTTCACAAATTAATAACTTTTGAAATTGTTGTATACCATTATTCTTATAGGTTATACTTATCTTCTATATTAGAAGCATAGAAAAAAGATCACTTAAAAAATTCCATAGTGGTTTAATTCAGTATTGAAAATGAGAAGCCAAGAAAAATAAGATAACACACATAATGATGTGTTTGTATACCAGACAAGCTTTTCCTTGTGTTAAAATGCCCTTAATTTTTAGCTATCCGTGTCCATATTGTTTAATGAAATTAATATTAGCCAGAAATTGTGCAGTTTTTAAGAACAATGAGTCTCCATGTTATAGTTGAGAAAAAGACTCTTTCAAATGTTTTCCAAAGTCTTTCAACTAAGTTATTATAGGTAAAAATAACAGCACAGGAATGCTTCAGTAAGTTGCTTCTTGGTCTTCTTCATATCCTAACATGCACAAGGATTCTATTTGGTTGCATACTAGGTTAAACTATTGAGGCTCCTGGCCCCACAACTCTAGGTACCTCAAACCCTGCCTAATGGCCCTGAGGACCCAGAGAACGGAGGTTTTAGCATACTTGTAACTTTTTGGTAGCCCACTGGTTGGGAAGCTTGGAGTGTATTGCACTTTTTTGCAGTTAGAGTACAACATTTATAAACTTGGGTTGAATAATAAAAGTTTGAAATTTAAATGTATCTAAAATCTATTTAAATATCTAAGATATTGTTAAAGTCATCCTATCTGTATTCAGAAAAAGAACAACTATATTTCTAGGTATAGTTTTTGCTAGATAAATTGTCTTAGTTATATTTTCACTTAATGTTGACTCTAATATCTGCCAAGATTATTCAGGTTTTAAAAATTAAAGCAGAATATTCATTTATACTTTATTCTCTAAATAAATAAAATAACTTGACAGAATGTACTGTCATTCATAAGTCTAAAATGATTTCTCTGAAATTACAGAGGACCTTAAAATAAATCAAATCCAACTCTCAAGTGTTTAGGAAGCTGCAGCTCAGTTTACAAGTTAGATCACTGCTAAGCTGGAACTAGAACCCAGTTCTTTGATTACTGGACCATTCCCTTTCAGCTCTATTCTATGATGGTTAAAAATCTTAGGATGAGAATTTCTTTCTAAAATGTTGTATATATTTAAATTTACATATTTTGTTTTCAAAGCTATAAGAGGTAATTCAATCAAATTTTACTTCTAAGCTAAGATGATGATTTTCGGTAGGGTTTCATTAAAGCAGTGCCCATTTTATTTATTCATTGTTTACACATTGTCCTGCAAGCCTGCCACAGTGTGTCAGTGTTCAAATAGCCAGTGGAAAATAGAAAACCATCCATTTCATTAAAGTTTACTTTATGCTAAAATATTTTATTTTTAAAAGGAATTATAGTACGAATACATGTAAACTATTCTAGCTTTTTATTTAAGTTCTTATTTAGTTAAGAATGTAAAAACCCTAGTATTGGTACCATGTCCTCTGTCACTTCATTTGCTAACATTCCAACAGACTGCAGAAGATAAATTATTCTTGTTGCGCCACCTAGCGAAACTTAGGCACTCTGCATTTGCCATCACATCTAACTCACCTCAGGCTGCACACTTAGCTCCTGCTCTTTTTGCCAATAAGAGATTCACGAAGGAGAATCCAAAGATCTAAACCCACTAATATTGACTTCTTCATCATATTTTGGAGTATAAAATTTGCAGTACTGAAATGTTATCAGTAAAACAATAAATACTCCTGCTTACTTATTTTCCAAAAGCATTGCCTTGAACAAAAGACAATACAGAATGAATATTTTAAATTCTATCTTCCAATTGCATATATAAGATTTTACAAGATGATTATATATCTGGACAAGCACTTAAAATTTTTAAATGAGATAGTATGAAATCAGACTGAGAATTTTAAATTTCTTCAACTAATTTATTGAGGCTTTTATGGTAACATACATGAATGTTTTTACTTAATGAGTTTGTATTACCATAACTCAAGAATATTTGAAAAATACTGTGTGCCACACAAATATATTTGAACAATGAAAATGGTATTGTTTTATATAGAAAGCTAAATCCACTGATTTATAGTTTAAAAATATGTCTGTGTTAAATATGTGTTCCATTTGTTTGAAGTGAAAGCTGCTACATGGATCTGTGATGGTGGTTTAAATTCTGTATAAGCTGCTTAACTCGTAGTTGTTAGTTTCAAAATGCTTGCTTAAGATAAAACAAGAATACTATTATCAGTGTCATTTTGTGTTGATACAATAAGTACCTAGTATAAAAAATTCAGGGAAACCAGGTATAGTGGTACATGCTGTAGTCCTAGCTACTTTGAGACAGAGGCAAGAGGACCACGTGAACCCAAGAGTTCAAGGCCAGTCTGGGCCTTTTTCAAAAGAAAAGAATCAGGGAAAATAATATATCCAAGTTAGAAAAATTTTCCTTATGTAACTAAATTTGTTATGTATGAGGAAATATGGGACTTTTGGTGGCTGTAACCATAGTTGTAAAGATTTTTATTTGTTTTGACATTTTATTACTGTGAAAATTCATGAGCCTTATTGCTCTTAAATGTGTGATATAAAGGAAAACTTCTAGAGCATATATGCTTCCAAGTTTCAATACTGAATCACAGCCTGAAATGAAATTTTTGATGAGGGAAGTCTTAGAAATTTATGAATGTAAGTATACTTATGTGTGTGAATATATATATATATATATATATATATACGTTGATGTTATATAAACATACATGAAATTAATGTAATATTGAATTGTAAGGTTTTGAGTTATGTGAAACAGAGAGTATTAATGCTCACATGACTAGAATGGAATATACTAATTAATGTATTTTCTGAGACACTAAGTCTCGGAATCTCCTTTTTTATCATAAATGTTCTTAAAATATTTAAGTTACATGAGCAGGATTAAATTTTTAGTACTTTGTCATTCCTCACAGCCATCATTTTGTATGCTAATGTTTAGTTAAGTAAACATTTATTGAAGAGCTAATGAACCATGTCTGATACTACACTATACCACAATCAATAAAACATCTGACCTCAAGAAATTGTCAGTATTGTAGGGGAAAAAGACACATGTTCAATTGGTACTAGAGAAGTAATAAAGCCTTATGGGGCAGGTAATAGGATGTCTGAACAATTAGTATTATAGAATATTATCAGTGTACATAAAGCAGTAATGAGATGCAAAACTAAATTTGTAATTGTGACAGAATATATCCAGGAACTAAAAGAAACCCATATATTTACATATGTGAACACAGTCTCTTCTTAAACCATAAAATAAGAAGGATCCAGCACAATGGTATGCTTAAAAACACACACAGACACACATACAAAGGCACACGGCAGATTCCCTAAGCCCTAGTTTAGTAAATATTCATTGGCACTAAGCTAAGTTTTGAGAATGCAAAGGTAAACAAATAATTACAGTATAATATGAATAGGGACAAAGCAGAGGTACTACAAGAGGAACTGATTCTGTCTAGAGTTAGAGAGACACTCATAAAATGTAGCATTTTTAAAAGTAATGTCCTCTAAACCTGGGGTACAAAAAGGTACAGAATTGTGGTAGAGTTTGGTGTATTTACCAAATTGGCCTAAGTTCTTAGTGTTTGAAGTTTAAAGGCTATGAGATGGAGTGGAGGTGGATCTCATAGTTCATGCTAAAGAAAAATGAAGTTTCCTGACCAATTTTAGAAAATCTTCTAAAGGTGGGGCTCTCTACTGAGACTACATTTCAAAAGTAATACTGATCCAATTCTATATGCCCAAGAAAAATGGTCTAAATATATTTGTTTAGCTTCCAGTAAACCAAGGGATCTTTAAACAACAAAAAGGAAGGGATCCAAAGAACTAATCAGAATTATTCAAGGACTGGGGGTGTAGCTCAGTGTATAGCACTTGCCTAGCATGTGTGAGGCCATGGAGCTGATGCCCAGTGCCATAAATAAATAAATAAATAAATAAATATATAAATTTAATCATTGGGCTGTCCTCCATAAATTTCTTAACTTCTATACTTGTCTAAATCTGGATTTTAAGTGTATTTTTACCTCTTAACTTTAGGCAGTATTCATTGAGTCATAGTGAGCATACTGTTGGCAGTATATTCAATGCTGGGGTTAAAGTGGTGAGCTGAAGAGACAACATCTACTGTGATACTTTTTAATCTTATAATGGCAGAATAAAAAGAAAAAAGGTTTTCCATGTATTGGCTACATGACGGTGCTTTCATAACTTGTCCTTCAAAGAGTAGAACAATTAATGATACCATTTTGCAGTTGAAAGGACTCAAGCGCTTCTTCAAATTTACTTAACAGGACCAGTGTTTAATTGGCACAAGAATATGGCTTCTTTTTTCAGACAGGGTCTTGTTATATAGCCCAGGCTGGCTGGCCTCAAACTCATTATGCATCCCAGGCCAGCCTTAAACTCATGATCTTCCTGCCTCTGCCTACCAAATGCTAGATTACAGGTGTGTACCATTAAATCCATCTTAGAATATGATTTCTTATTCAGCATGCCCTCCACTAAAATATCTTAGTCTTTGGTAATAATGTATTTTCCATTTATGGATTAATTTCCATTTATGGATTTTAATTTGTTCTGTTCTTTATGTTTACTCCATTAAACTGTTAAACCCCTTCTTCAGAGCTTACTGTATTGCATCTATTTCCTGAAACTTTTCATAATCCAAGCTAATCATAGTAAAAATAACCTCATATCCAATAACTAATACATGTTGGATTTCCATATACTTGTACTACTAGAAGTGACCCCTAGTAATCATGCAACTGAAAGAACCAAACACCAAGGCTTTATGGTCTCAGTAAGTACTTGTGAAAAAAATTTTGGAGGAAGAATATTCATGTGAGCTAGGACATAAGGCATTGTAAACATGACTAAGATTTTGATAAACAGGTAATATCTCATTCTAGAGATCCTCTCTTCAACCCCTAATAAGACCAACCCTTTTGTTAATGGTTCTCAAAGTGTGGAACCTAGATTGTAAATATTACCATCACTTGGGAACTAGTTAAAATGCAGAATCCCAGAATACAGCAATACAATAGAATAATTATAACTTGTGTACATCTGATAGCATACACTCAAAGTATGCAAAGCAAATAGTGATACAAATGCAAGAACAAACTTTGATTCTTACTACCATGATAGAAAATCACAAGAGGTGTCTTGTTAAATACAGTACTGATAGGTAATAACATCCAATTTTAGAGGACAAATTCTCATTTCAGAGCTTGATAAAATGGCTATCAAATCTTTTGTTATTTTCTTCAATTCTGTTTTTTTTTTCTTGCTTAAACTGTCATATAGAATTGAAATTGGAGAGGAACTTTGCAAGAATACTCCATTTCTATTTCCTGAATCGGTAAATCTCTTTTTGGATATATTTTTGACTATAAAAAGTATAACATCTTTTTGTCGTTAAAACAACTTAAGGAATGCTAAAATCCTATGGACATTTACATAGAATTTTATAAAAGACATGTATTGACTTGCTAGTAACCTTTTGCCTATAATAGAAAGAAATGCTCTTGCAATTTCTTATGTATTTCTTATTTATTTCTAATCCAGGAAAATTCTAGCTTAATTATTTCCATGCTCTTCAGCTTGTTTGCATTCACTTGTTTCTGTTGGGCTGAATTCAGTTGCATACATCATGAGTATGATTTTTAAGAGATTACAGTTTTTTCCTTATTTTTTTACTGTAAGCTGCCATTGCTATTGTTTAATTCACCTATCATATCTCTTCATTAGTAAGTAAGTACAAAGTTATTTGTTTGTCCTGTTTATAGTTCACCCTGGAGAGTAAATACAACAGTGTCATTATGTGCCTAGTTTTCACAGACCTAGGAAAGTAGAAACATTGGATCATCCCCAAATCAGTTCATACCACTAGGGTGCTAGCTTTTCATCCAACAAAGCTTCCATTATTAATTTTGGATTATATTTGTAGTATTCTTTATCATTATAGGGACATTCCAGTTACAACTCTGTGACACAACTCTTCTATCAGAATGTGGCATATCAAAATATATTTAAAAGACAGTTTTAATAGGATTAAATCAGGACATGGTATAAAGCTCCTTGGGGAAGATTTGTGGACTCAGCAGTGGAAGTCTGCATTTTATCAGACGTATTAGCATTTTTAGTATAGAGATGTCTCTAGCACTAAAATTGAGCCATTGGTCTCAGATTAAAATGATGAATCTCTTAAGACAACCAAAATCATGGTGTGCCCTTAAACATTGAGCATTTCATATTCCTACAAAGGGTCAACTTCAAAATATTAATTCATTAGTAGCATGGCAATTTCATCCCAAATTATTTCCTTTCATAATTATTTTACAATGCCATTTTATTCATGATCTAATTTGATAGTTAAACTTTAACAAAAAAAATTGACTATCATTTATTTAGAAGAAATACGAGAATTTTTTTAAATTTTATCATTTTTACATTTACTCACATGTGTATGCATTGTTTGGACAACCTCCCCCCACCTGTCTCCTCCCCTTCTGGGCAGAACTTTTTCCGCCTTCTTTTGTTCTCCAATTTTGTTGAAGAGAAAACATAAGAGATAATAAAGAAAGACATCACATTTTTGTTAGTTTGAGATAAGGATAGCTATGCAGAGAGATTCTTAGCATTGCTTCCATGCACATGTGAATTACAACCCACATTGGTTCACCTCTATCAGACCTCTTCACTACTTCCTAGTCTAATTCTAATTCTAACAAGAGTGAGACGGAATCAGTGTGGTTTTGATTTGCATTTCCTTTATGGCCAGGGATGGTGAGCATTTTTTCATGTGTTTTTTGGCCATTTGGACTTCATCCTTTGAAAAGGTTCTGTTTAGTTCAGTTTTCCACTTCTTTATTGGTACGTTGATTTTTGGTTAGTTTAGGTTTTTGAGCTCCCTTTATATTCTAGTTATCAGTCCATTGTCTGATGTATAGCTAGCAAATATTATCTCCCACTCTGTGAGAGGTCTCTTAAATTTAGAGACCATTTCTTTTGTTGTTCAGAAGCTTTTTAATTTCATGTAGTCCCATTTGTCCATCCTTTCTCTTAGTTGCTGGACCGGTTGAGTTCTACTGAGGAAGTCCTTGCCTATACCTATTGCTTCCATAGTATTCCCTGCTCTTTTGTGTATTAACTGCAGGGTTTTGGGTCTGATACTAAGGTACAGGATGATAGGCATGGATCTAGTTCCACTTTTCCCAGCAGCATTTGTTGAAAAGGCTGTCTTTTCTCCATCATAGGTTTTTGGCACCTTTTGTCAAAAATAAGGTGGGCATAGCTGTGTGGATTCATATCCGGGTCCTCTATTCTGTTCCACTGGTTTTCATACATGTTTTTGTGCCAGTACTATGCTGTTTTTATTGCTATGGCTTTGTAGTATAGTCTGAAGTCAGGTATTATGATACCTTCAGCATTGCTCTTTTTGCTGAGTATTGCCTTGGCTATTCGTGGTCTCTTGTGTTCCCAAATGAACTTTAAGGTAGATTTTTCAATCTCTGTGATGAAAGTCATTGGGATTTTGATGGGAATTGCATTGAACATGTAGATTGCTTTTGGTAGTATAGCCATTTTTACTATGTTGATTCTGCCAATCCATGAGCATGGGAGATCTTTCTACCTTCTGTAGTCTTCTTCAGTCTCTTTCTTCATTGGTTTGTAGTTCTCTTTGTAGAGGTCATTTACATCTTTTGTTAAGTGTATTCCTAGGCATTTGATTTTTTTTTGAGGCTGTTGTAAATGGAATTATTTTCCTATATTCTTTCTCAATTTATTCATTATTGATGTATAGAAAGGCTACTGATTTTTTTAAAGTTGATTTTGTATCCTGCTACATTGCTGAAGCTGTTTATGGTGTCTAGTAGTTTTTGGATAGAGTTTTTTTGGCCTTTGAGGTATAGGATCATGTTGTCTGCAAATAGGGATACTTTGACTATCTTTTAGCTACTTTTTAAAAACCTAAATATTAAAGGTATTTGGAGTCACTGAAAACAGTAAGCATTACAAATCATGTTATCAGAGTCTAGGATATGATTCCTTTCAAAGGTAGTAATTCTGTAGCTCCAAACCTCAGAGTTTCCTGAAATGCTGAAGTATCTTTCTTGGAGTGGTGTTTTAATGGCAGTCAAGTGACTTCAAACTTACAGCAAATTGATGGGTGTACAGTAAGTCAGAGGAGAACAAATGATGAAGTTATTTTTATTTTCCATATTAGCATTCTGTAAAAGAAAAAAAATCTAGTACTCCCTGTTTTTAAAAGAGGCTAAACATCACAGTACTATATCCATGTTGTGATTATTGGATTAGTCTCAATTTTTTAACTTTTGTTGTTAGATTTTAGTAAATGGCATCTTAATTATTGTGACTAAATAGCAGTTTATTCATTTTACCCAATAGAAAGTTGGCCAAAAGAAATGAGAAAAATATTTAAGTGGTCAGAAGGCTATAGGGTTTTACTAAATGTAAACAAACAAACAAACAAAAAGTGTCAGTTATCCACGTTTGTATCTTAAGTTGTAACTGGTTCTGTCTGATTGATTGCTTCCTTGTCATTGGAATGCTTATGGACCATCAGACAAGCTGGGGAGAGAAATTCCTATTCCAGTCCAAGCATTAGGACATACAGTATACAGCAGCATTAGACCAGCATATGTGTGGATAGGCTAGTATGTCACTCATCAGTGAGACAGATCATCAAAGCTTTCCTAATATTTAACATAGAAAATTCTCCTACAGAAAAGAAAGAAAGGCATATGACACAAATCCCTGCAAGCTTGGATAATCTTTGAAGCCCACTTTGGGTTATAGAATTAAGAGAAAATCCTGAAGGTACAATTCAGGATAAAATACTAAAAGAAAAAGCTTTTACTTTAGGAACCATTACACAGTTTACAAAAGTGAATCTAATGTAAAAGTACACAATTTCAAGTGATTAAATAAGAGTGATACTAAACTCAGATTTTTATACTTCCATATGGATACATTAAAAAAGAAGAAGAAATACCATATCACTTTGTAGTTTCCAGTTGTCATCTCACTGAATTCACAGTTTTTCAACATCAGATGGGGATGATAGATTTATCAAATTGATTTAGTATTTCCTTTATTTTTGCTGTGGGAAGCTGATTTGTCCATGGTGGTATAGTTTTTAAACATGCAAAAATAATAACTTTGTTCATATATAAGTTTTTTAATGAATTTGACATAATTAGTGAGTTTTCATATTTCTGCTGACATTTATTATGAGTCCTTCTGTAAATACCTAGAAAGAGATCCTGGCAGACCTGAGCTAAGATTGCACAGTCTCCTAGGTTTAAATTAAAACCTCCCTAACCCTTAGCATAATCTTGGAAGAAAATGAAACCCTGAGTATAAATATAATATTTCTACTCTTGCTAATTATCTCTCTCACAAACAGATACTTGTGAACTAACACTGCCTTTATTCAGCCATTTCTTACTTAGAGTCGTCATTGATTCCAGCAATATTTTTTAAGAGATTCAGGAATTGAAGCATGGTAATGCTATACTTCAGAAGCAGAACTGCACATAATAGAATGAATGATCACTGTACCACTTTAGATGAGTGACTATATTTTGGATGATAGAGAAGAGAATCTCAAGATTACTGAATGTTTCTTTCACTAGACACAAAGAGAAACTCCCTAGATACTCTTCCTGATATCATCTTCGATATATGAAATGACTAAGCATATATTAATGGTTGTTACAAAGTAAGAGGCATCTTCATATTTTCTCTATGATTTTTGTATAGAGTATATTCAGGTAAAAGTTTCTCCAAAATCAGTAACTTGTGCACGAAACAGTTATTCCCTAATTTTGTTTACCATTTACTTCCAGGTAACAAATAGACTTAAAAGAACCTTAAGTTGGAATTCACTTAATGTTGTCTCTATCATGGCCATTCTGACCTTTGGCAAATTATTTAACTTTCTCGGGCCCTACATTTTTTTCATCAGTAAAATATGATAGTAATTACTGGTATGGATAAAATATTCATACTGAGAATTCTTTCAGAATGACAGTTTATATTGCATCTCTTATGCTGATATTTTAAAACATGACAGCATTTAAGCTGAGTAAACATATGCCATTTATAGTAAATGCAGTAGGAGAAAGTAAAATATCAGGAAATATTCTCAAATGTATTTTGATAACTTTTTCCTGTCCAATAAATCTATGAAAGAATGGTTTGGATAACACTAGTGTCGTGTGCAAAGCATTCTGTTTTGCAGTCATAACCTGACATATTTTAACATAGCAGTGCCTGTGAAGTACCCTCATTGTCTTGGTCATTTTCTTAGTGTTAGTGTGAAAAGTATTAAGAATTATAATAAATTGAAATAAGCAAAACCACATTTTGCTGCATGTTTTATTTACATTTCATTATTAGAGCATCACAGAAATTTCTAATTTTAAGTAAAGATAATATATTGAGTTAGAAAGAATATAGCCATTGAACTTGTGTAGCACCCTGCTTGCCACATTTTAGTTAGGCACTTAACTATTCTAGTAAACTGGTAGTGTTCTATGTATGCCTTCTGTCCTCATTCTATGAACTACATATTTGCTCATGTACTTTGTTTTGTTTAGAAAATAAAATCATGCTATATATTGTTACTCAGATTTCTTTTTTTAACTTAATATTCCTCTTGGAGATCTTTCTAGATCAATACCCATAAATCCACCTCATTTCTTTCAGTGTCCTTATAGCACTTCATAATATTGCTCTGTAAATTATTAGCCCCTTCCATAATTTGACTGCTTCATTCCTTTCTCTTTGCAGACGTTCCATGCCCTGTATACAAATCTTCAAATGCTGTGGAAGTATTTTTACAGAATAGCTATCTAGAAGTGGAATTATTGAATGAATTTTTTTTTCATTTTTCTTTTATTATTCATATGTGCATACAAGGCTTGGTTCATTTCTCCCCCCTGCCCCCACCCCCTCCCTTACCACCCACTCCGCCCCCTCCCGCTCCCCCCCCTCAATACCCAGCAGAAACTATTTTGCCCTTATCTCTAATTTTGTTGTAGAGAGAGTATAAGCAGTAATAGGAAGGAACAAGGGATTTTGCTGGTTGAGATAAGGATAGCTATACAGGGCATTGACTCACATTGATTTCCTGTGCGTGGGTGTTACCTTCTAGGTTAATTCTTTTTGATCTAACCTTTTCTCTAGTACCTGTTCCCCTTTTCCTATTGGCCTCAGTTGCTTTAAGGTATCTGCTTTAGTTTCTCTGCGTTAAGGGCAACAAATGCTAGCTAGTTTTTTAGGTGTCTTACCTATCCTCACCCCTCCCTTGTGTGCTCTCGCTTTCATCATGTGCTCATAGTCCAATCCCCTTGTTGTGTTTGCCCTTGATCTAATGTCCACATATGAGGGAGAACATACGATTTTTGGTTTTTTGAGCCAGGCTAATCTCACTCAGAATGATGTTCTCCAATTCCATCCATTTACCAGCGAATGATAACATTTCATTCTTCTTCATGGCTGCATAAAATTCCATTGTGTATAGATACCACATTTTCTTAATCCATGAATGAATGGTTTTGATTGTGTTAAACAGGCCAATGGTCTTCCAAACCTACCTCACCATTGCCAGTCAGTGAAAGGTTTTATTTTGCTTGATCACAGCATGTATATTATTAGTCCTTTTGTATTATTTTTGTAAGTGTTGGGGAAAATACGGCATTGTCTTAATTGCATTTCCTTGAATCCTGGTAAGCCAAGCACATTTTTGTATATATTTTGGCCATTATTGTTTCTTGAAAGTATGATGTAAGTGTTAACATAAAACTATCTAGCCTGGAACCATTTTAAATGCAAATCATCTTTTTAACATTTCATATGATTTTCTTCTTAAGTTATTTTCTCAAAAGTTTTGGTCTCTCCTAAGTTTTCCAGTACATGACTATGTTGTGTTCATGTTTATGCTTGTGTGTATGTTTACTTTGTGAAATGTCTCCTATGTCTCCAGTTATTTCTTCTGGTTTTTTTTTTTTTCTTGTTTTCCCCTCAATCAGCCTCAATAGAGGCTTACTTATTTTATTGACTCTTGAATAATACATTTGTGTTTCGATGATCAAATCCTTTAAGGTTGTTTTAAATTTGGTTACTTTTTAAATTTCTAATTCTTCTCTTTTGCAATTACCTCATCCCACTTTATTTGAATTTATATTGTTTCTAATAACTAATCATTTCATTTTTAGTCTACAAGTTATTTAGGAGGACTTAAAAGAAATAATTTCAGTTAGATAACTTCAGGAGTTGTTCGAGTTGCAGAGTTCATCTTTGATTACTAATTTCCCACTTTATTTCAGTGTCATCAAAGAATATGGCCTTGTGATTTCTGTTTTGAGTAATTTGATGAGTTTGATTAAATGCCAAACTAATTTTTTCCTTTGTAGGTAACCTTTTTTTTCTCTTCAAGTATTAATAGATCCTTTTTAATTATTCTTGGTATTCTTGGTATTTTACAATTTTACTACAATTTGCTTAAGTGAATATATTTTTCATTTTCCTCGTTGCACAATCTGAATGCTCTTTATACCTTTCTAAAGTTGTGAAGAAATCTACTTCTCTTATGTCTTTGATTGTTGTCTTTCCCTCCTTTCTTTTTATCAAGAACTCTTCTTAGATGTTGAGCATATAGATCTTTCTTCTTTGCATCTAACTCTATGACTTTAAAATAGGAATTTAACTTCTCTGTGCTTCATTTTCCTCATCTGTAAAATGGTATAATAATGGCAAGTATCCATAGAGCTTTTTAGAGATATACAAACACAAAAGTACACTTCAATAAGTCCTAACTTATTTTTAATACTAACTTTAATAATGATGATAATGTTGTTCCTTAACTTGTATATGTCTTTGTTCTTTTCCACTACATTCAGGGAAAATTCCTTGGTAAATTCTTCTAACACTTACATTTAGTCTTGAGCTATACTTATTCTGCTCTTCAGTTCATGTATGAAGTTATATTTTCATGGTCAAAATGTAGTTTGCAAGATGCAACTAGTATCTTCTCAGACAACTTTAAGAGTGTTGTTTACATTGATACAAAAAAAAATTCTGTTTGCCTTATTAATTCTCATTCCATGCTTTAGTTGTTTTAGAGTGTTATTATTCATATTGCTCTTAGTTCGTCTCTTTCATGGGATTGTTTTCCCTCAAATGTCTAGTAATTTTAGGTTGGCTGTTCATCATTGTATTTGACAGTCCCTGTAACCCTGCTATTTCAATTCACTAAACCTGTGTCCATTGATTGAGTCAGCAGCAGATATGTTGCTGGTAAGGACAGTAGCTTACCATTGTTTTTAACAGTCAAAATTGCCAGCTCTTGCCTCTCTGGCCCCAGCACTTCCTGTATTTCACTACTTTTGCCCGCGGTTATATACTACCTGTATCCTTCTAGCTTCATACAGAGGAGGTGCCATTGCTCAGCTGTTCTAGTCATAATTCCCATTTTACCATTTGGCCAGGCCTATGTTCTGTGCTTGGTAACCATTGACTCTGAGGTTAAAGCATCCCTAGAACTTTGTCCATGCCTATATTGTGCTTATTATATAATCACTTCTCCATATATCTGTTCCCATCTGTTTTCTCTTTTATAAGAATCCCTCAACATTTCTGTTCCATTCCATTTGACACTGTGGTTCAGTGTCAAAAATTAGACTACATATAAAACAAATCTTCTGTATCAAGAATTTTTCCCCTTGTAACAAAAGATTTCCTCTGGAAACATTAATATAGTCCTTTATGAAAGTAGGGGATGAGTTGATACCTCATCAGTCTTTTCTAATTCTTTTTTTTTTCAGTACTGGGATTTGAACTCAGGGCCTACACCTTGAGCCACTCTACAAATTCCTTTTTTGTGAAGAGTTTTTTTCGAGATAGGGTCTCTGAACTATTTGCCCAGGCTGGCTTTGAACAGCAATCCTCCTGATCTCTGCCCCCTGAGTAGCTAGGATTACAGGCATCTGCTTCTTTTCTAATTCTTAATTTGATCAGTTCCCTCCTACAAAATATATAAATTACTTTCCCAAATCATTTAAAATATAACTAAACAGGTATAATAATATAAAAATACATGGAATTTTTTAATCAGTAAATATGAGAATAAATTCTAATAGATGCTGTTGTTGAGCAAATTTAATAATACCCTGTTACCCCCATGCCATCTCTGTAGCTGCTCTACTGATCTCCATCATTTGGGATAAATAGGCATAAATGGCTTCTTTTCTAAAAGGAGATTCCACTTTACAAGGTGGAATGGAATATTTTGTATTGAGTTTTAAATACTTTTTATTCATTTGTCTAGAAAACAAACCTTCATTGAACTCCTACTATATTAGGTAAAGTGGGCAAACTGCATAACAAATAACCCACTGAAATAATAAAATAACAAATTTTCAGTGCCTTAAAGCAATATAAATGTGTTTTGTGCTCCTGTCATAGTATAATACAAGTCATGACAAAAGCACTGCTCCTTGTAGAAATTCAGGGTCACAGATTCCTTTTTATCTTCTGTTTTGTCCTCCTTGGGTCCTTGATTCAACTGTGGATGGGGAAAAAGAGTGAAGATTACATGGGAGGTTTTTTATAGGCAAGCTTTAGAAACCTGATATACACATAACTAAAACTCACGTTGCATTAGCCTAAACTCAGGTAGGTAAGTGAGCACACTTAATTGCAATGAAAAACTAGAAAATATAGTCTGACTAAAGACCCATAAAGATGTGAACAGTAACAATTCCTGTCACATGTGCCATCTGCCCTGCTCTAAAGGACACATATATGTCCTCCAGTTAAGGACAGTGTTGTGTATTCCATAAGGAAGATATTAAATTCCTAATGAGGAAGGAGGGAGCAATCATATCCATTTGGAGAACAGCCACTCTGATTTAAATATGTCCCCCAAAGTTCATGTGCTGGAAACTTACTTCTCTTGCAGCAGTGTTGAGAGGTGGGATCTGCAAGAAGTGATTAAGTCATGAGATTCTACCCTCATGAATGAGTTAATGTCATTATTATATGAGTAAGTTAATTATTATGGGAGTGAGCTCTTGATAAAAGGATGGGTTCGGCTCCCTCCCCACTCTTGCTCTCTTGCCCATCTCACTCCGCCCTGGGATGATAGGCAAGAAGGTCCTTGCCAGAACATCATTAATGGTGTTGATCAGGGAAGGCTTCACAGAAAGTGACAGTTCAATTCTACCAAGATTTTTTCATCAAGAAAGTAAGAATGGCCACCCCTGAAAGAACAAAGGCATGGCAATACAAACAAAAGGTGGTTTGGCCCAAGACCAGATTACAGATCTTTGCAGTGAGGAAAGAGAAGTAGTAAATGATGAGGCTAGAAAGTACATTGAGATCAGACTGTGAAGGGCTTTACATGTCATGCTATGGACTTTGGGTCTATCAATCCATCTGTCTATATGGATTTGTACATAAAATAGATATTTACATTTATTTATATATACACAGACATTTGTATATAACTGGGTGTGCTCAGAAATATTTTTACCATGTAGTAACATGATCATATTTGTGTTTTAGAAAATTATATTCATTACTTAACAATTATTGAGCCCCTCTGTGTTCTAGAAACTGTATTTGCTTTTGGAAATACAAAGCATTGTATGCCTTCCTTGCCCTTGTGGTAATTTGGAGAGTCCATTGCAGGGAATAGGATTAGAAATCCAGAGATAAAATAGATCACCTTTCTTGTTCAAAGTGAGAAGAGAAGGAGACCTGAGTGTGAGCATTGGCAATGAAAATGGGAAGGAGTGAAAGGATTTTAGAGTAGAATATGATGGAGAGGCCACATATAGGTGTGGCTATGAATAGGCTTATGGATAATAATTTGGTTCTTCTGTATATAGCCCACAAATAGAACTCCAGGAAGTAAAAAATAGATGATAGAGAGCAACTAAAAAAGGTTAAAAAGAATTTTCAGAATTAGAAGGGAACAAACTCAGGACCTTGCACCTGCTAGGCAAGCACTCTACCATTGAACTACATGTGCATCCCATTGTTGGTTAACTTTTAAAGAAAATGGAGAGACTATAACATGTTAAAACTAAGATAACCATTAGACGTGGCTATTTGAGAGTTTTTAGGGACCATTGAAAATGCTGTAGGGCAAAAGGTGGTGGAAACAAGGCAGTAGCTGAGTTAAAAGAAGACTAAACATTGTACAAGATTTGTAAGATTTGAATGTGTTTATATTTTGGTAGAGAAGAGGGTATTTGATCCCTAAGAAACAAAAAGAGCCAGGCACTGGTGGCTCACGCCTGTAATCCTAACTACTCAGAGGCAGAGATCAGAAGGATCAAGGTTCAAAGCCAGCCTGGTCAAATAGTTCGAGTGTCTTGAAAATACCCAACACAAGACAGGACTGGTGGAGTGGCTCAAGCAGAAGAGTGCCTACCTAGCAAGTGGAGGGCCTGAGTTCAAACCCCAGTACCACCAAAAAAAAAAAAATCAGAAAGAATCCTGAAGGGTATGGGAAGGAATAGGAAGGCACAAATACATGGTTTTAACTTCTGAAACAAAGCAAGAAGTAAAAATTACTTAACATAAATGTTTAAAGGTGAATGGGGTAAGGCTGAGGAAATATTAGGGACTCAGGGGCTGATATAAGGTTATTGGCATTGGTAGTGGAGAAACCACAGTAACATGAAAGAAATAAGGAAAAACACTACCTGTGGATGCTGACTTGGAAGGTGCAACATAGAAGCGTCCATGAACATTTCTAAGTCATTGGTTCTTGGTAAAGCAATAACCTTTTTAGCAAAAATAGAAAATAAAATGGTCACAATGTACTGGTAACAGCTTGGCAAAATAACAAAGGAATAAGAGAAAAGAGTGTTTATAAGCATGGAATTGAAATGGTTGTCTTGGGAGCCAGTAACTTGGTCCTGTTTGTGTTGCTATAACTGAATACCATGCACTGGGGTAACTTACAAGTTTAGGTCATGGTTCTGGAGACTGGGCTGTTCAATGTGGAGGGCCCACATGTGGTGAGGGCCTTCTTACTATAGAACTTCTCCAGAGTTCTACAGTACCACAAGACATCACATGGCAGGAGAGGTACATAGACCAAACAGAGGTGCACTGAAATTTTACAAGAGGCCCACTCATGAGATACCCCATTAATCCATTAATTCATGATCAGATTAATCCAGTCACAAGGGTAGCCCTCAGGATCTAATCACTTCTTAAAGCACCCACCTTAAAGAGGTCTTAAAACCTCACTATGGGGATTAAACTTAAACATGGGTTTTGGTTGTGTCATTCAAGCCATAACATGCAGATTTGGTAATG